>NC_089730.1:15344625-15650971 GCF_035083965.1 Branchiostoma lanceolatum
GTGTTGCCCTGTATCAAAAGTATGGGCCTGTTTTGTGTATGTACGTGTAAGTAGTACAAGCAGCAAGGAAGTAGCCGATATACCGGCAGTCGTCAGGTTCAGTGTCGCCACGCTGTTAAAGTAGTCACAAAAGAACTCAACTGACCTGCACTTGAGACACATAAGGTGGGAATATGGACCAAATCTCCCGTGTATTTTCTCCTTCGCTCATTCCACCGGTGATTCGAAGTTTATTGTCACGCCGAGTACTAGTGACGACTGGCCATGTCGGCCCCCGAACCAGTCAAACAACTTCCTCAAGTTCACACGATACTAGTTCCCCCCGTGTAAGGAACGCCACCTCTAACCTGTTTCGACACGCATGCATTGTTTTATACGCAAACAAAACTACCGTCAACTTTCGTCAGGAATCCTAGAACGCACGCTTTTAGTAGTCCTCCATGTTTGTTCAATGGGAAGTTTATCCACGCAGTTTTGATTGCCTGCTTCAAGTACATTTCCAATGGCCATGGTGTGTAATCTTAGTCCACCAGACGACTTGAAAGTCACCTTGAGTACCTACTTGTAATTCTAAGTTGCACACGGTTCTGTCACTAGGGATCACGATACGGTTCCACAGCTCTTAAGAACGCAGAACTTTTTCCACGCAGATTGAGACTTACATGTTGTATACAGGGCGGAACAAGGTTACATGCAAGTCACGGGTACTACCCCACAAACATTGCAAAGGGACTTTGCATACTTCTATCGTACTGTTAGGGACAACACTGGATACTTTTGCTGTACTATGGTGTTACCATCCCATGTTATCTCCTAAATTAATAGTTAACGAAATTTTCCTTGCTAAATTGATTTGTTATGTTGAACAATTTTCATCTGTGTAACTTGACCATTTGAACTTAAATTAAGAACAAACGTATTCCATGTGCTGCGATTAGTGTAATGTTAGCAAGACGGATACCGTGTAAATGAACCAGTGGTATCCACTGTTGGAAACTCTGCTGTAATCGGAGATGTAAGAATAAGATGTACCTCGATTATTTTGAGGGATAGTAGGGGATTGTTGGGTATAGAGGTTCTTTTTACAACAACCAGGTAATCTTACCTGCTGACGTTTCGGTATCTGTCAGATACCTTCTTCAGAGCTTCTGACTGGAGTGCTGCTTCTCACCGCTATAAGTAGCCGATGTAGGTGGCGCTTTTGCGGTGAGAACACTGTCCCAAATGCGGCTGAGTTTGTATGCCCCCTCGTCTCGGTTCATCACCGGTGCTGTCTTCCTTATCCAGACCGCCTCCTTAATCCACCGGGTGCGTCTGTTGTCCTCTCTGTCGATGACCTTTGCCCCCTCCCAGTCAATGATGCAGTTGTGTCTGGCAATGTGGTCAGTGATTGCCGATTTTTTGTCTACTTGTTGTGCTTGTCTTTTCTGTGACCTTGTGTACTTTACCACTTCAATGCTGTCGGCTTCTTTCTTGTGTTCGTCCAATCTAGTCCCAAAGGTCCTTCCTGTTTCACCTATGTAGACTTCGTTGCAGCTCTTACATGGAATTTTGTACACACAATCAGTTTTTACTAAGTCATCCAGTTTATCCTTGGGGTGCACTAGCAGACTCCTGAGTGTCGTTTTCGGCCTAACTGCTGTGGAAACATTGTGTTTCCTAAAAACTCTCTCCAACGGCTCCGTGACCCCTTTGATGTATGGGATGACCACCATAGCTCTTGCTTTTTCTTCTTGTTTCTTACTCTTGTCTTTCTGTTTTGGTCTGCTCTTTTGTTGTTCCACTTTCTTGAATGTCCACTGGGGGTAGCCACAGTGGACTGGATGACTTAGTAAAAACTGATTGTGTGTACAAAATTCCATGTAAGAGCTGCAACGAAGTCTACATAGGTGAAACAGGAAGGACCTTTGGGACTAGATTGGACGAACACAAGAAAGAAGCCGACAGCATTGAAGTGGTAAAGTACACAAGGTCACAGAAAAGACAAGCACAACAAATAGACAAAAAATCGGCAATCACTGACCACATTGCCAGACACAACTGCATCATTGACTGGGAGGGGGCAAAGGTCATCGACAGAGAGGACAACAGACGCACCCGGTGGATTAAGGAGGCGGTCTGGATAAGGAAGACAGCACCGGTGATGAACCGAGACGAGGGGGCATACAAACTCAGCCGCATTTGGGACAGTGTTCTCACCGCAAAAGCGCCACCTACATCGGCTACTTATAGCGGTGAGAAGCAGCACTCCAGTCAGAAGCTCTGAAGAAGGTATCTGACAGATACCGAAACGTCAGCAGGTAAGATTACCTGGTTGTTGTAAAAAGAACCTCTATACCCTATATTTTACCAACCTGATGAAATTATTTTCGGTAGGGGATTGTTTTCGGACGCCTCGCCTTTTACATAGTAATAGTACCTTGTGGAAGTTTAGTAATGCCGTGGTTGCAATTGACCTCACACGTATGTTTATATTGTATCATATAGAACTTTGAAAATATAAAAAAGTGGACATTTTTGATGATTCTACTCAATACACATGTGTCAAATTTTATCTTAATATCTTTTCGTATCATATATAGTCTGTGTGTTTGGATGCTTTCTTGCTTCAATTCAGGCGATACCCTGACCCGTACAAGTAGCTTGATGAAGTACTCAGCAAGTGAAAACTTCATTACATAATGGCTCCCACCGTTGAGTCGTACCGTGCCAGGCTGGAACCTCATGTGATGCGGATAGTTATCACACGGTCCAGAACACCCGTATCAGTAGCCTCTACCAGGCTCCGTCCTATCGTTGGGAAAATAGCAGAAATCAGCCGAGGTACTTCGCTATACAGGGTAGGTCCGCTATACAGTGAAGCTCCATTATCGATAATGGAGCTTCACTGTATAGCGGACCTACCCTGTCTAGCGGAGTACCTCGGCTGATTTCTGCTATTTTCCCAACGATAGGACGGAGCCTGGTAGAGGCTACCGTATCAGGCCCAGGCGTGACATAAAGTGCAGTACAACTTTGGCGGCTTCGCTGTGCTAAACTGCCATCTAGCGGTTTTATCAAGAACTGCAGGAGGCGCGTCAGAGGTGGCGAAATCGAGGCTGGGCAGCCATTTTGAATGTTAATTTGAAAGTGGGCACGTTTACGTTTACGTTCGTTGTGACTTTTTCATTACTTCTCGGGGCAAACTTTTCAGCCTCTGGTGTTTATACAAAAACTCCCCTTGAGTGTCCGGGTGTTTAGACAACAACGTGGCCAACAAAGTCTTCACTTCTCGCCCAGGTAAGGAAGTTTGAGCGATTTTGTTTCTTCAGATTTTTTAGAAGCGTCTTTTGTTGACGATTTCGATCTGTGTTTTTTGGTCGCTTTTTCCTAGATCGGAGCAACTTTTCTCACCTCTTTCCCCTTGAACATACTAAGGACTTATCTGCCAACGTAAAGACCATATTTTTTAAGCAATGGAGGGACAAAGACGAGGAAATGTTAGCAAAGTTTGATTCCACTTCCGCACTCTTCCCGAGTAGTCGGAGTTGGGGAGGGGGGCGGATAGAATCACACACAGATGTTACAAACATAGGTATTCGTCATCTAAAGTCTCAGTATGCCTTATGAATGAAAATCATACTAAAGCCTCAACCTAAGTGAGTTACGTACTTTCTTAACTCTCCCTGGTTTAATTCTTTTGTTTTATTTCCATTTGTTCATACCAAAACGGTCTATTGTTAAATAAATTTGTACATAGAATGTACACCAAGAACAATTGCAAATAAAGATAACATACATTTGTGCCAATTTATCAACTCGAGATCAAATGTAGCAGAAGAAAAGGTGTCTTTTCTTTTGGGTTGACTTCCAAAATGTAACGTTACTGTAACGTTATGTAGTCTCCAAGCAGACCTACGGGTTGGCAAAGACCGTATCCAACAGGCAGAAGGAGTTTTCATAGCCAACCCAAGGCTATAAAAACGCCTTCTGCCTATTGGATATGTTCTTTGCCAACCCGTAGGTCTGCTTGGAGACTAACGTTATGTACAAATTTATTAAACAATAGATTATACATGTAGAAGCCAAGACTTACTCATACTAGTATTACGAATTGTGTATTTGCATTTGAGACAGCGTTGTATTGTGTGATGAACATACATGTAGTAAATATATTCAAAGGCAAATATCAGGGCACTTATTCAAACAGCACCGTCTCTTGCAGCACTATGCAAATTGTGACTCAAGCGTACATACAAACAATGTAGTTTTTATGTACATGTAACTCTAGATCCTGTTTAGAATGTTGACAGTTTTGAATGTATGTAATTGTTCTTTTTTCCCTACATTTTCTAATAAGTCTACTTCAAATGTAATATAGAGCCTAGTACCTCCTATGCCTCCCAGACACTCGTAAACTTGCTTTTTTTTCTGTCATGCAGATTTTGACCCACTTTTGACTGTTTTTGCCATAGCAACTGAATGATTACTCTTTAGCTGTCGTCTCAGCATTTCTTAAGGTCTAGGACACTTTGGTTTAATTATACAGTACATTGTTCAAGTATAGGGGCAGCAAAGGTATGGTGAATTATTGTATCAATTTGTCAAGTTCTTTACATCACTTGGCATTCTCAGGTTGACACTTGAAAAAAAAGGCAAGTCTATTGTGCCTAGAAGCACAAACTTGTTGTATGTGACTCGTGATCAGTATTTTCAAGAAACTGGTTATTGTCATTTAGTTTAGAAGTCCTGAATTGATGAGGTATGTGGTTTAATTATCATGATCCAAGCGAGACAAGACAAAATTGTAGCTATCTCATCATCAGGTTTGATCATCAATTGATGATCACTTGTTTACTGTCAAGCTGTCCTGAATTTTACTACTATTCAAAATTACAAAGGTTAGTTGTGCCATGTTATTCCTGGCTCAACCCTAGATGATCTGTGATTTTTAGTGTTACTCCCTAAAAGTTGTACTCTAGTCTTCATTGACTATAGATGTGTTATTTTCTGAACTTGTGGCATCGCGATGGTATAATGATAAGGTGTTTGGTACATGTATAAGTGTTTGGTCCAGTACCAAGGACCTTGGTTCGAAAACCCTGACATGCCCCGTTGACATTGTGCCTTTGGGATTTGGGAAAGGCACTTAACATGAATTTTCTCGCTTCACTTAGTCTAAGGTGAACATCAGTACTTATAGCTTTGGTTAGGGACGTCCCTCGTACAAGACGTTAAATTGAGCCACATCAGTGATATCAAAGTCAAGCAGAGGTCTTGTCTCGTATGAGTGGATGGAATGAATCTGCCTGAATATGCAGCTAAAAGTTAGTAAAACTCTTCAGTACAAACCTGGTGTGTTACGCCGTGAGACAGTTTACTCGGTATGCAGTACAAAAAACAAACAAACAAACAAAAGGACTCTATCTTGGACATGTATGTGTGATAGTCTCGGCATGTAGACCATGTCGGTACCAAAGACGACAGATCCTTGTTACCAGAGATACAGGCCTCCGGGCTGTTTGCATTATTTGCAGACATGCCACACGGACTGTTGACAGTCGGCTGACAACACAGGCTCCAGGACTGACCAGAATTCTAATCATGTGGACGTATCTAGGGCTGGGTTATGGTGTGTGTGACAAGGTACTGGTACACATGCTGGGTCAGTTGGTCATAGGCTTCTCTCAGGACGTAGAAAGTTGTTTCTCAGTGGATGTTGCAGGTTGCTTAAGGTACTACAGTGCTCACGTTTTCCTGTGTGTCTTAATATAACTTCAACTTATGAAGAAGAAGAAGAAGTCTCAAGATAAGAATGTGACCTGTTATCTAAATTTGTGTCTTTCAGTTTCAGTGGACTGTCTTTTCCTCAATTCCTGAAACCCTAGCCTGTAAACAACTTAACTTTATTACAACATCCTTGATAGTAGGAAGTTACTAGGAACAAAGATGTGTGGAATTCTGTATTAACAAATGAAACAAGGATGCTGTCACTGTGTTGAACATTGAAGCAGACCTACATGCAACAGTTGAGAAAATAGAGACTAGAACTAGTCTTAGCAGAAGGGAAAAGGAAATATCCTAATCATGCATTATCATGTACATGTACATTTTCTTACTCCAAGCCAGAAAACAACAGTAAATTTGAATTTAACTAAGTTTCAATATTGTTTTTTTCATAGGAATTCACATTAAGCTTAAACTGTTTTACTATGTACATGTAGTATGATATAATATTGTCAACACTGGGGCGTCCTCTTTAGATTGAATTGCGATCAATACTCAGAAATACGTATGCATTTGCTATTGTGTAACACCTGGTCTTTCAAATTCAATATAGTAATGCAACAAGCTGCTACACTGTGTCTGAAAACAGATTTAAGCTAGAAGGTTTGTTTCTTAAAAAGGCGGTTTTACCGTTTAACTTTTACCCCATACAGGTACATATACCATTACAAAAGACATGTTTGCTTTTACTTTAGAATAACAAACAGCAATACTAATGGCTGTAACACCACTATGAAGGCATGAATAATTCAAACTTGTCACTTTTGTTTTAAACCTAAAGCTAGCGAAAGTAGTTTCTGGAAAAAAAGTGAAAGCACTACCAACAACCTGTTGAAATAAATGTAAAGTTTTGGGTTTTAGTTGACTACTAGTATGATCATAAAATGTTGTGTAATTACATGTATAAATGTATTTTTATTTTGTTACTTTTCTTTGCAGTTCAGTGTTAGCATCATAAATCGTATCCTTGCGAATAAAGATATCTCATATCAGATCTTAGTAGACCCCCTATGTTGATCAGTTTCAGGCAAAGTCTATATGTTTACAGTATTGAGTTATGACCTACTTGTAATACAGTTGTATATTGAAGGCCTGCCTTCTAAACTGTACATAGTTACTTATGTCAACACAGATTAGTTACAGCTACTGTGTTTACATACAAACTGTGGTCTTGTTTGCTTTAGCCAACTGACAATGTGTCAAACTGTTATAAGTGGGTTCTTGAGTGTTGAACGTTGGTTCGCTTTGATATAACAAGTAACAGTGGAAGTATATACACAGCATGTGTCATTTGAAACACAACAAGTGTACCTCTCAAATTTGTGTTCAAACTTTAATGCTGGGAGGGGGGTCTGGGTGTAATTTGTCAAATTGAAATACTGGGTGCACAACGTGCACTAAATTGTGTACCCAAAATTGGAGCTGTGCACCTAATTTTTGACTGGGTGCACCAGTGCACGTAGATATTTTTGTAGGCCATAGCGGAATTAACCAGTGTACATTTTTCTAGCAATCTAAGTGCTGTATCAGAAGAAAGAAGCAATATAACCTTTGCTGTAGCGTACTTAAAAGAATTAATTGTTAGAAATTTTGAAGTTAGCATTAGAATTTGATATTTCAGATTGAAGTTTTTAAGAGAGGCAGTAGAGTAAACTTTGTAAATACGTTTTGCTGATATTCTACTTTATATAATGTTGTACAAATATTTCTTTCTTTCTCAGTTTCTGTGCTCCTAAATTTCTACGTTAGGTGTACCAGTGCACCTGTTACCAAAAATGAATTTCAACCCCTGCTTTATGTTTTCAAATGTAGTTCAGCACACCACAATGAAGCATTATGCTCACCTACAGGTACAGTATATGGAACAAGGCCTGGGTGTTAGCAACGAGAGGGCGTCTTCGCTAGGATACAGCCTATTTTATTCTCATTACTAAAGATTGTGGCCTTTTCGTGAATGAGTTTTCGAAAGGTATTCCGGGGTTAGATACAGAATAAGGTCACAGATCGGCTCTACTTGAAGTGAAAACATCAACAGCCGTTCCAACTGTTGCTGTTCTGCTGCAGGCCACAGAACAGTAATTAAGCTTCCTATCTTAATATATGGCAATCATGTAAGAAAGAAGCTGTCAAAAGTCACCTACCAGAGTTTTAGTCCATGAAAAACATGCATTGGCAGGGCTGTCAGGCCCCCAAAGTTTCAATCTAGAGCAAAATTTCAACTTTCTAATCGGCGGAACCCCTACGAATCCGAGCCTGTTTACCAAAGTTGACCTCTGACCCCCTTCTCCACCTGATAATCACACAAAAACAGCAAACTTTGCAGGCCTACAGACACCACAAACATGGATGAAAGTCTGATTTTTCAACTTAATAAGAAGGTAAAAACCCTTACCTGTAAAATCCAGCTACAAAATATCAACATATCCTGGAAAAAAGCCCCTTTACAGCTACCTTTACCAAGGGTACCAAACCTATTTCCATGGGCTAAAAGTTGGCCTTCTGCGCCTGCGCCAATTACCGGTCTGTCCCCTGCAGGCCACAGAACAGTAATTAAGCTTCCTATCTTAATATATGGCAATCATGTAAGAAAGAAGCTGTCAAAAGTCACCTACCAGAGTTTTAGTCCATGAAAAACATGCATTGGCAGGGCTGTCAGGCCCCCAAAGTTTCAATCTAGAGCAAAATTTCAACTTTCTAATCGGCGGAACCCCTACGAATCCGAGCCTGTTTACCAAAGTTGACCTCTGACCCCCTTCTCCACCTGATAATCACACAAAAACAGCAAACTTTGCAGGCCTACAGACACCACAAACATGGATGAAAGTCTGATTTTTCAACTTAATAAGAAGGTAAAAACCCTTACCTGTAAAATCCAGCTACAAAATATCAACATATCCTGGAAAAAAGCCCCTTTACAGCTACCTTTACCAAGGGTACCAAACCTATTTCCATGGGCTAAAAGTTGGCCTTCTGCGCCTGCGCCAATTACCGGTCTGTCCCCACCAGAACACATTCCTGTAACTGTAGGCTGTAACTGGACCCAAAACCCAGTGTGTTATTCGCAAAAACATTGCCGTTTGTTTGTAAAGGCTCTGAAGGCAATTTTTTTGTATGTAATGTAGTCCCTCCCCAAATATACTGACTAGTTGATAAGCTCCATGTGGACCATCAATACACCTTCCGTGAGTCCTAAAGTTAAACTCTTGCGTTTCCATACCTTCTCTCAAGAGACTAGATAAAGCTGCTATTAGCAGAATCTTAAGATGATTACTATTACAGTGTGTAGACAACAGACAGATTGGTATTTTTTAAAGTAAGAAATTCAAATTGTAAACTTCAAAAAAACTATTCAGGTAAAATTGCTTTTTGTTGTTGTTTGATTTAAAAACATTCAAGTCAAAAACAAATACTAGTTTACTAGTATCAAGATAGATTCTTAATACATGTGTAACAATCATTATGTAGGTTTTGTATTACTTGTAATTGGACTGTTCCATGGGGAATAGTCCATATATAGCAGCCATCATTAATTGCTATTACATGTATGTATTAATAATCCATTGTTTTCTTTTGTTATCATTGCAGGTGTGCTTTAGATGGAGACACAGTGACCTTTGACCCACTTGGTTAGCTTTTAAAAATGGAAGGTATGCATGAGAACACTAGAACAAAGGCCCCGGCGGAACACACACAGGAGTGCCTTTATACAGCCAAGTACAGTCACAAGAGCTCTCACGTTTCAATGTAGCGAGAATTTGAAGTGCAACGCTGACTGAGCCAAGCATGCGGAAAAGAAAACATGGCACACAGGAGCGGTAAGAAGGATCTTTTACTGGACGACCAGGGAATTCTATTGGACGATGACGACGATGAACCGGTCAGGCAACGGGGTGGACGTCAACGTGACGTTACGTTCGACGATTCCCATCCGTTCACGGACGAACCTACGCTAAATCTGAGCGAATTTGAAGACTCCATCAAGGAAGAGATAGAGTATGGAGAGGGTGGCCAGTCGGAAGAGGAATTTGGAGGAGATGGTTTGGACTACGGGGCGGGATTCGAACCTGCGGTTTTCAAAAGAGTAAGAGCTGGCTCACAAACACATGACAGCCTGGCTGAGTTTGAAGCAATAGAGCAGAATCTGTTACAAGATGGCTCACATGCAAGTGCCTTATTCGAGAGAAGTAGAG
Organism: Branchiostoma lanceolatum; assembly: GCF_035083965.1. Classification (NCBI taxonomy): domain Eukaryota; kingdom Metazoa; phylum Chordata; class Leptocardii; order Amphioxiformes; family Branchiostomatidae; genus Branchiostoma; species Branchiostoma lanceolatum. The sequence continues at coordinate 15,354,582 of NC_089730.1, forward strand.
AACACTCAGGCGATAGGTCAAGGGACGAAGTTTCCTTCCAGAGTAACGACTTCGAGAATTCACCTGCTGATCAGTATGAGCAGTACCTCTCAGAACAGGAACATGGTGGATCAGGAAATGAATTCTCCCCAGGTGGTGAAGAGCAGCACTCTCCAGGGCTGGACGACTTTGCAGCAATGTACGGCAGCCAATCAGCAAGGAGCTATGATGATGGACAGTATGCAAATGAGGAGGGTATTGGAGAGGATGTTAGCAGACTGGTTGGTGAGGAAAGCTTTCCTAGGAACTCCTTTCTAGACAGCTCGCTCTTAAATGAAACTGTCATTCCAATTAATGCATCAGATAGTACGTATGAGAAAACCCCTCAACCGACATTTGATCATTCCACGAATTCTACACCAAGTCCTTCCAAACGTAGGGTGTCGGACCTTCAGAGTTCAGGGGATCGTTTATTAGTCCCCCCCTCAAAGACTCCATTGACAAGTACGCCGAATTCTCCAACTGACGGTAAAAGACCAGACATCTCTGTACAGTCTGTCAGAGAGGAAGACTCGGAAAGCAGAACACCGGTTAGAAGACCTGACTCGGATTTGGATTTGTCATATAGCGGTTTCCATGAGAGAGTCTCGGAGATAGCTAAGAGGGATGCTGCCATCTTGAGACCGAGGTTCACCACCTACGGAGCCGAGACGAAATTCTCGCCGCCGAAAACACGACGGAGTCCGCCGACGGACAGTGGCAAGAAGGCGAGTAATGTCTCCTTCAAGATTGACCGTTCTAGCGGGAGAATCCTCGGTGTTTCTCAGTCGACTCCTCAGTCCGATCCAAGTAAGAACACTTCCTTAAGGGAGAGGAGAAGAAGAAACAGGATGAGTCGTGTAGAGTCAGGTTCAAGGTCAAGAGGGAGAACAGAAACAGAAGCGTCCGTAAGTGATCTAGATGTAGACGCTAGCGGCCGCTCTGACGTCTCTCGCTCAGAGTTGTCCCAAAGACTCAAAGACGAGGTAAAGAGCAAAACGGAAACGTCGGAACAGCTGAGAGAGCTACAGGAGGAATATGACAACTTGTTGGCAAAGTACGCCCTCGCCGAGGTGACCATCGACCATCTGAGACTGGGGGCAAAGGTCAACTTGTACTCAGATCCCCCCAAACCTGCACCTGCATTTGTTGGGTCCATTCCTCAGGTAAGGGTTTGTTTTACTAATTGAGGTCAATTCTTTGGGTTATGCTATTCACCCTTTTGCAATATACATTACCCATGTCCTTTAACAGTTACTAGTATTAACTAGTGATAACGTCTCATATAGGTGTTCTGGACCGGGTGATATATTTTGGGTAACTTATCAGACGGGCTTCTACTTTGTATCACACAGGATTCCATAGGAATTAATTTGTGCGTCACTGTAAACGATTTGGATGTTGGAATTGTTACCTCGGGTGATAAAGAACTCTATTGTAATCATGTGATTAGACACCTTATGGGATATATTTTGTGTAGTGTAATTATTACACCAAAACCATCATTCATATTTTGACAACTATGATTAACATTGAGTAGTCGATCAATCGTGACAGGAAGTCAGAGTGATGTTATTTTGGGAACAAGCCAAATTCCCAACCTTTCAAAAGATTAATATTTCTAAAGGGGAGCTTTTATGGGCTGAATGGCTTGACCTTTTGTAATGTTGATTTATTAATGTAAGTTGCAGTATTATGTGACATGTATTATTCTATCTGCAGGGTATATCGATGATGACATTTTCAAATAAACAAAAATGTTTAGTCTTATAATCAGGATTTAGTTAAAGACAAAGAGATCATTATGCACTTGGAATATTTTCATATGACACTATGGAATAAGTGGAATTGGTGATGACAGTTTAGATATTCCATTGGTTTTGTGTCTAATTAATGACATTATGGTGACTAAACTGTCACAACAGTTTTATAGTTTATCATCATAAATTTTCCCTTGACAAAGTCTTTTCACCATAGAATGTTTCTTATTTCTGCCGGCAGCCCCATAAGATCCAGATGGTGAACATCCCGCGTAGCCAGCGCGCACAACTGGACCGGACAGCGGAACACAGGCCGCAAGCTGTTACCGGTCGGTTTGAACATACTTCAGGAGTTCACTTTGTTATTGTAATTATGTGCTAGTGATAGTTTTCTATTGTAAAGGGTTGAAGGTGTTGTCATCATTCTCCTATATCAACGCAGCAAGTTGCCAAGTTGTAAAGGAGAACAGAGCCTGATGTCACAACAACTCAACATCTCTTGTGCTGTTTTAATCACTGGTTTGAAGATTTTATGTCATTTGAAAATAAAAACTTACTTTCCATAATGCTAACATGCATATACATAATACCAGTAGTAATTTAATTTTAAAGGATTTTCCTGTTTTTTCTTGTTTTTTTCTTGTACAAAAAAAATTAATCTTTCGGCAAGCATATTTTTCTGTATACAACAATGTTTCAAGAAAATTTAAGAAACCAATCAATTTCTTGTGCTAACAATTATCAATGGGCCAATGCTTCTAGAATATTGTTCCTGTGGTCAGAATTTATTTTTAAAAGGCATGCATGCTGAATTTTTCATACCTATAGAATGAGATTCTTGTAAGATTTATAGGTTTTTGTTCCATGGAATACCTTAAGCTTTCTGTCCTGACTGATTTTCTTACACCTTTGCGTCTTGTACACCTTTCCAAAGGTTCTACATATAGGTCGTTTTTGTGGGATCTGTTACAGATGTTATATTACAAGCTGTCACAAGTGTTAGTTGTTGGCTTTTGTGTGAACTGACTTATTGTGTCAGGTTGTGGGAAAACACATATGGTTATTGGAAAACTGTAGAGTATGACATATAATGTGCACCTAGTAGTGACCTAGTCACTTTGTGTAAAATCTTTTTGTAAAGGATTCTAGATATATTACATCATTATAAGAATATGGGTGTTATTTTTCTCTAAGACAGTGTTTTACATTTCAAGGAATGTTCTTTCAACACACTTAACATAATGTAATAAAAAAATCATCAATTTCTGATATTTTTTGTTGCAGCTACCCTGTCCCCACCCCAGCCCTCCCACAGTAGACTGACCCAGACAGGGATGACTGCAGGAAGCTCTGCTGCAGGGACTGACCCATTTGTAGGTGAGGGGGAGGAAGACCCTACCCTCACAGCCACCGCCAGTGGAGAGAGTCTGAAAGTGGCACTTTTGTTACAGGCAGCCAGTTTAGAGGATCAGGTAAGCATTACATATGACCTACATCATTCTTTCTTTTACATTCTAGAAAATAATTGCTGACAACCAACTCACATATTAAGGCCACACCATTTCTATTTGTTGACTCTCTGATTTAAAAAAATTGAAATATAATGTACAAACAGTTTCAGGGAGTGACTATACAATGTATTAAGAAAGATGCAAGTTTTCCTCACAGCCTTCTGTTTTCATCTAAACGCTAGCTGAGAACCAAAGAAATAAACTTATGTGGCCCAAGCAATTAGCTCTATTTCATGCATTGTTTTTAAATATTTGTTCAACACAAAGACTTAATACTTTGATCTTGTTAAGAGGGTCTGCATGCCCTTTTTCGTGAAGCGTAATGAGCGATTTCAATTCACCGTTATTCGTTACCGGCCGCCCTGAATTTACCGTTAAGCGTTATCGGTATATTAATCGTGAAGCGTTACTGGTCGTTTTAATTTCTCGTTAAGCGTTATTTGTCATTCTGAATTCAACGTTAATCGTTATTGAGTAATTCCTCGTTACGCAGGAAAAAGCATTTCAGTGGGTCAAGATTTAAAAATTTTCTCCAGGGAGCACACGGCTCCGGCGAAAATATGTCGGCAGGGCGCCCCCCACAAAATTTCAAGCTGAAACACTTCTATTTTTCACTCTACCAGCAAAGTTTTCTCCTCAAAATTCAGGAAATTAAGGGTTTCGCGGTTCAAGATTTAAAAATTTTCCCGGGGGGCATGCCGGGCCTCCGTCGAAAAACACTGTCAGGAGGGCGTCGACCCCCAAACTCAAGCTGAAACTCGTCTGTATTTTTTCACAAACAGAGATATCATTAAACTTAACTTAAATTACCAGTAATATTTGCCCATCGAAATGCAAGAAATAGCGTTTCAGGGTGTCAAGAATTTTCCCCGGGAGCATGTCGCAGCTCCGGCGAGGTCTGGAGGGCGTGACGCCCCTCAAAAACAAGCTGAAATTCTTCTGTATTCTTTTTTTCAAATAGAGATGTCATAAAACTTAGCTTACTCTTCAGCAAAATCCCCCCCTCAGAATACAGGAAATAGCGTTTCAGAGGGTCAAGATTTCAAAATTTTCGTCGCGCCTTCGGCGCTCGTCATCGTGATCATGAAATTTCCTGTCGCCGCCGAATTTAAAGGGTTCGGAGCAGGCGTGCGAGAATGGCATACCCTAATAGGTCTCCTGCCACAAGATCAGGACGACTAGTGGCAAAAAAATGTCGTCTTCAGGGGTATCTCATGTTCTAAAAATGCTGAATTTACCGTTAAGCGTTATCGGCCGGCCTGAATTTACCGTTAAGCCTTATCGGCTGGCCTGAATTTACCGTTAAGCGTTGCCAGGACCCCCCCATGCAGACCCTCTGTTAAGGAATATGCTGGGTGAATATGAATAATTATTATTATTGTGTTAAACCAAGGAATATAGAGATTTTCTGTATTCCTTGGTTTCTGAGATTTCTGAAGTTTTTGCATCCAAAGTTCTGTCGTAAAGTTTACATAACACTGATAAGAATGTTTGGAGTTACACAGGTGGGTGTGTACCAGGTACAGACTAATGAATAATAGATAATGTAATCTCTGTACATGGCTGTTATTAATGGATCAGTGGCAGTCCTGTCAGATTTGATAGCTTAATATCCCCCTGGTGCTTCCTTAACACTGACAAGGGCAGGAAGGGCAAATTTACTGTAGATGACTTCATTTTGGAGAGTTACAAAATGCATGTAGTATTAAATTTAATGCTTAAAGCACTAGTATGTAATGTTCAGGTTATATCACATTAATGTCATACCTAGGCTGTCATATCGTTCAATAAGGGTATTCCAGACCAGGACGATATTTTGGATTATCACACAAGCATCTACTTGTATCACACGTAGTGGAAAGCGAAAACAATGTAGAAGACGCCCTAACATGCTTTATGAACATTTTTACCGATATCATTGACAAGCACGCTCCGGTGCGTAAACGTTCAGTAAGGGCAGCGCCGGCCCAATGGGTTGACGGTGACCTTCGAGAACTTATGCACCAGAGAGATCAGGCGAAACGCAAAGCTCAGGCATCTAAAGAGACAGCCGACCACAAGGCTTATAGAAGACTGCGGAATATAGTAGTTCGAGAAAACAGAAAAAAGAAAAAGGCCTTCTACACACAACAGATCGACCTACACAGTAGGAATAATGACAGCAAGCGACTGTGGCAAACAGTAAATGGAATGCTGGGTAGAAACATCAGAAAGACACCAAACTTTATTGAATCAGATGGACAAATTTTAATGAAACCAGCTGAAATTGCGGAGTATTTCAACAATTATTTCACTGAGAAAGTCACAAAACTCACAAGAGGCGACGATCCTGACACAGACAAGGCAGTCGAACCAATTAAAGAACATATCATGGCTGAGAAGTATTGCTCTTTCAGTTTTCAACAAGTATCAGTAGAACAGGTGGAAGAACAATTAAAATCACTTCACCCTGGCAGAGCCACCGGGCACGATGATATAGACAATACCTTGCTGAGGCTGTGTGCTAACTACATTGCCAAACCACTTGGCCACATTTTTAACCGCTCCCTTGTGCAAGGAATTTTCCCCTCCCAATGGAAGAAAGCTAAAGTAATTCCATTAATAAAAGACAAATCCTTCCCACTCAATGGACCAAATAGTCGCCCAATAAGCTTATTACCTGCCATAAGTAAAGTCATGGAGAGAATATGTCAGAAGCAAATACAAACTTACATGGTATCAAATGATATTTTCTCCGGTAACCAGCATGCGTATAAGCGCTTCCACTCCACTTCTAGCGCGCTCACACAAATGTCAGACTACTGGCTGGAAGAAATAGACAAGGGTAACTTAGTAGGAGCAGTTTTGTTAGATTTTAGCGCTGCTTTTGATGTTATCAATCATGAGATCTGTCTGGCCAAATTACAAAGTTATGGCTTTACACAATCTGCCATAAACTGGACAAGAAGCTACCTAGAAAACAGGAAACAGGCCGTGTTTGTGAATGGAAGCTACTCCTCATTCATTGAAACAAAATGTGGCGTACCCCAAGGCAGCTGCCTCGGTCCCCTTCTCTTCTGTATTTTCACAAACGATCTGCCAACGGTAACTACCCAAAGTGTGGTCGTGATGTATGCCGATGATTCCACCCCATCCACATCAGCTTCTGACATTACAGAATTACAAAATAAGCTGCAGACAGACTTATCTAAGATATGGAATTGGGTGAGGACAAACAAGTTAATCCTCAACATTGGCAAAACAAAATCAATCATCTTGGGTTCACCACATAGGCTAAAAAGGAAGCCGAAGCTACAACTTTCCATCGAAGGCAAAATCATTACACAGGTGGAACAGGCGGACTTACTAGGTGTCACTGTGGATCAGCAGCTCTCATGGGCTCTACAAGTAAACAAAACAAAGATGAAGATGGCAGGAGCTCTTGCTTCAATTAGGAAATATAAGGAATACTTCACTACCAACCTGTTGAAAACTGTGATACAGACCTTGGTCCTATCTCACCTAGATTACGGCTTAGTACTCACGTCCTCATCGCCTCAGACCCACCTAGACAAACTGCAAGTTATCCAGAATAGAGCAGCTAGGCTGGCAACAGGTGCATGTTTTGACGCAAACCTAGATGTACTACATAATCAGCTAAACTGGCCCTCAGTAAAAGAAAGACTTTTCACAGGCACTATCAACATATTCCATAAAGTAGTAAAGGAAAAACAGCCAAAATGCATTTTCAGTCGTTTAAAAACAATTAACACCGCACATTCTCACAACACCAGACTAGCACAGAAAGGAGCATTCCTGCTACCCAAACCCAGAACTAATGCCATTACTCGAACCTTCCTATATACAGAGCTATCAGAACATACAACACTCTACCAATTCACATTACATCCTCAAATCCACGTGCATTCAAAGTAAAAATCTGGTCCTGGACAAAAACTCAAAGACATAAAAACTCACCTATCAGCTCATGGTGGTAAACTTGACTATAGGACATCCGTATATTTCATGACCTCTGACCTCCACAATATCCAATATATGATAATATTATGTACATGTATGATATAATATGATAATAATGTTTCTGTTTATGTTAATTGAATGAGGATAATGATGAATTGATTGATTGATGTTATGAGTAATTTAATGTATTGTATAATATGATAAGGTTAAGAACGTTAATGATTGATTTATGCTAGTTGTCTGATCAACATTATCTGTATAATTTGTTGTTATGTATTTTATTCGATTGTGTGTAGAGGACTCCAGGAAGAATAGTTCAATGTAACTAATGGAGATTCCTAATAAACAAACAAACAAACAAAACAGGCTTTCATTGAATAATTTGAAAATACTTTGGGTGCCTAATTCGGACTTGAAATTGATGCTGTTACAAATTTTTGTTCAAGGCACAATATTTTCTCAACTTCTGGCACATTTTGCATTTGCTACCTTCGTAATATGTTGATAATGATAGTACATATATGTACGTGTATGCGCTCTGTTTGAATGAAGGTGAATATTCTATTCAGGAAATTCCACTTTCACAAGTCCCTCTTAGACACACTGTCATATATTATCCCATTTACAGTATGATGTATTTAGAGTACAAACAAGATGAATGTGTTATGATATCATATCAGCCAAAGAAGCACTTAATACTCCCCTCGGTACATTTGAACCTTGATCCTAAGTTCTCTTCCTTTGTCCCTGAACACAAAACCTGTCTGTTAAGACCCCTATCTATGTCACAAAAGTCCTCACAAGCATCTATCATAAAAGAGGTTCTTTGTGAGAGGTCAACTTTATCATTCAGGTCAAGAAATTTACCTTGAAACTGTGCCTGTTACCAGTTATGAAATTTTAATGGTCATGTGTCCTATTGAGTACAAAAGGCCAAGGTCTTGCCACCCATATCCTTTTCCAAAATCAAATTTGTAAGCACTTTTGCCTCCCAAAACCGTCACAGATAGTTTGGCAAGAACTGTTAGGAAGTCCGAACACACTCACACAGGTAACTTTTAACCTGTTTGCTGGTGCCTCAGTGCCCCAAAATGTTACTGAATTAGATGCACTAGTTAACTGTTGATTGGTATGTTTTGAAACATGTATAGATGATACATAGTTAATCTCTATGTGTCATCTGTGGTAAAATGTCATCCGAATCTGTGAATGAACTGTACAGACAATGGGATTAGATTAGCAGGGGTTTTTCTTGGAAAAAATTGCAAGGGGAGCATTTCGAGGGAGCGGAGTGACCAAGTGGGGGGATGGTGTGGAAGGGGGTTTCCCACTGTGTGGAGTTTTAGAGAAGTTTAAAATTACTGTCATACAGATCACAGAGAAAGACTGTGATCACATGTGGCCTAGTACCATTCCTAGTCAATCTGAATTTATGTTTGACAGAGAATCTGCTCCCCTGGGTAAAAGGGCGCATAGTGAGAGCATGGGGGTGCCTCTCTTCTCCTCTAAATTTCCCACTGTATCTTCTGCTGCAGAATGTTCTTCCAGGTATTAAGTCGATGTGCCTTCCTTCAGGTGGACTCATTTGAGGCCCTGCTGGACCTGAACCAGCTGAACCTGGCGGAGCAGGACGAGGTTCTGAGCCGCCTGCAGGCCGAGAACGACCGGCTGAACCAGGACTACCTGGACGCCAGGGACGAGCACGATAGAATGAGGCGCGCAGGAGATACCAAAGGGGAATTCGACGAAGACAAGGTATGGAAAATCTATTTTGATCAAATCATTTGCATTGACTATCCAATGTTTACACAGTTTCAGTGACGAGACATTTCCTGTTTAGTGGCGTTTTTATGTACTTTTTGTGATTTGACTTAACTGTAGAAAGTTGTCGATGTTGTCTGTCCTTTCACCAATAGATCTATAAGGTTTTAGTTTTCTGTTTATTGAACTCCAGGGGGTTAGTAATAACAATTACATGTTGGATTATTGGATGTTACAGGGCTTGAATTTCATTTTTGTGAATAAATGCACAAAAGAATGATGATGCGCAACATAAAATAAAGAATAATTACCAACCCTATCCTCTAAAAGACTTGAATCTGTAATTTTATAGCTCACTAGTTGGTGATACTCAGTTCAGTACCAAGGAGAGGTCCTGTGACAGATATGTAGTAGTTGGTGATGTTCCGTTCAGTTCCAAGGAGAGGTCCTGTCACAGATATGTAACAGTTGGTGATGCTCCGTTCAGTACCAAGGAGAGGTCTTTTCACAGATATGTAATTGTTGTGGTAATCAGTTCAGTACCATGGAGAGGTCCTGTCACAGATATGTAATAGTTGGTGATACTCAGTTCAGTACCAAGGAGAGGTCCTGTCACAGATATATAATAGCTGGTGATACTCAATTCAGTACAAAGGAGACCACGCAAATTTAATTTGGACTATTGTACAATGGTACCATCACCTGACATACCCTACAAAAATAGTGAGTCGGTGCACCCACAGCAAATAAAAAACAAAATAAAATATCAGCTCCAATTTCGGGTGCACAAAAGCATGCACTCAGTATTTCAAGCCGAGTGTTAACTGCATATTTTCATGTCCCATTTTCCCAGTCTGTTGCAGGGAAGCTTCATCAGCTTGGAATGCGGTTAGAAGACATCGGTGAACGGGTGGAGAACAACAGGACCAACCCCAGCCCCGACACCACGCAACCAGACACAGGTAAAACAAGACATTGTCAAGAACAAACAGATACAGCAATTCTCCTATTCCATACATGAGTAACCTGCACAATAAGTCTGGTCAATAATGTTGTTACTTTCCTGACCTGTAGAATATAACATGAATCACATGCACCATGTGAATGCACATGTTATGTGGAATAGTGTATGTATGATATATGATTGTCTTGATTATTGTAAACAAGTGTGATATAAGATGCAATATCGTGCATCCATTTTACTATTCTTAACATGCAACATTGATGTGCGATATAAGCCATAGTTGAAGCTTTGTGAATGCTCCAACATAAGAGTATGGCTCTGTATGTTTGTATGATGATTTTAACCTTGAAATTTCTAACTTGAATGTAATTCAGTGTTCCACTGCAACATTTCAGTGAATATATCTTGAATCTTGAGCTTGAAGGACTCTGAACTAGCCACAGAACCCATGGAGGTGTTCCACTGAGACATTTCAATAAATACATCTTGAATCTTAAAGGTACAAGCTTGAGGGACTCTGAACTAGCCACAGATCCCCTGGAGGAGAGCGTCCACACCCAGATGGACCTGCCCCTGGAGGAGGAGCTGGAGGAACAGAGGAGGAGGATGGAGGAGGAGTTTGGCAGGCTGATGGACAGGTACAGCCAGCTGAAGGGGCTGCCACGCACACCTGACAGGGACAGGGAGATACAGGACCTCATGCAGGTAAGGAATGAATGAAGACCTCTCTTGTACATTTTTGCCCCACTGGGCTAAGCACAGGACACATGTTAACAAACACATAGTACATATTCATGACTTTGTGCATATAAACGTCTAGTATACTCTAGTACTTTCGGCTTCCTCTCACTTCTTGGTAATTGTATATTGTAGGAGGCTGTTATTAGAGTTAGAGGCTGTAAGGAATATAAATTCTCTTTACTATTCAAGCATCTGAAGTGGGGGAAATTACTTAACACAAAACTGAAAAGAATTATTCTATTGCTATCATACAAAGGATAGTCTACAGTAAAATGTACTTCATTTTCTACTTTATCTAAACTACAAAATTGTTTTTCTGTCTTTGTAGCAACTACAGGAGTTGAGAAGAGATGCGCCATTATCGCTGGACTTGCCACCAGAGTTAGATGACAGGTAACATCAATTTTTGCTTTCAACCAAAGATCATTGAGTACTGCATGCATATGTATATACATGTAGTGGAGCCAGACTTTAAACATTTTTGGTACCCTTTTACACTGTTACAGTCACATAATTCAGTTACTTAGTCACAAAGCCATTTTGCGAGTTCAGTGTTTTTGTCTTATGTGTGAGCCTATTTCTTCTTTGTAATAATCCATTCATCACAAATTTCTTCTACTTGCATTCTTTTATACGTTTCCTTATCAATACTTTTTCCCGTCTATACTCATTGTTGCCCACATGTACCTTCTGTATCCAGTATGTCCCAATTGTCCAGTCCACAATTGGAGGATACAGACCTTCCTGAAGAGGAGCGATCTCGTCTGCCCTCCCGTCTGCTTGGACGCACCCCCGGTCAGCCCTCGCACCAGGACACGAGTCACGACCAGTCGTCTCTACAGTTCCCTCCAGACAGCCCAGAGAGAAAAGGTAAAGACCTGCTTCTGCCAACTCTTAATGGTGGCAAAGTGGTTTAGCTTTGGCTAGAGACATCCTCTCAGATTGGACATAAAACCGGAGGTCGTTTGTTTGAGGAGGGCCACACCTCCACCATGTTAAAGAACTCACCACACGTATCAAAAAGAGTCTGGGTTCATCCCAGTGTGTACATGAGTATCACACCTGGCAGCCTGGTCTTATGCAGCTTAAGGTACTTACTGTACAAAACTCGGGTGTGTTACTCAATGAGGGATGAAGCATTGAAGATCATGTTGTATGAAAACGTTGCATCAGGACATCCCAGATAGAAAATGGTACTAGTTAAAAGGAGACCAACATCTGCTAGTTCAAATGAGCTAGAATAGCATAATTTTAAGATGGAACTTGATATGGAAACCTTCATGCTTGCCAAATACGGTCCATGGATTTGGTTTGAGGATATGTAACATAATACACATTGTACTTATTGCTGATGTATTTGAATGCAGATAATAGTTCTGTTGAATTAGAAATTGCTACTTAATTCTGACTCATATCTAGTTCTTTTTTATTTAAGACTTTTATAGATGTACAAAATATGTTTTTTTCTTGCTTTTCATTTGTAACAGTGAACAGCTGTGAGATGAATTTGCTGCCGTAACAAGCGAAAAATCAATTAATACTGCAGTAAGAATAAATACCAACAGGTGTTTCTGCTAGACACTTGCTGGAAGGGCTCTACCATTTATGGACTTGAAAAGGGGTGTTCAAATTGAATATCCTACGTATTTTGTTGACAAAAGTAGATTTTATGCAGAACATAACATAAACACATAGTATTATAGGCTCTATATTAATATGCAGAAAGTACCTAGTCTAACTTTCAAATAGGATAGATGGATTTTCATGATTGCAAATTTTTATGTATAGAAAAATTCTATAGCTTTGTCCCCTACCATAATTTTCAGTGGTCTGGTCCTTAGACCTTCAGCAGAAATGTAATCACAGAAGGGTGACAGTTTTTGGCAGCAAAAATGCCTCTAAAATCAGAACGCCAATCTGATGCTGCGACTTTGCTGTCCCCCGAGAAAATCCTGACAATCCAGAACTATCTTGTCTGTGTAGAGAACCAGTGGGAGAGTAGAAGGGACCAGGAGTCGGAAGATGACACCCCTCCAGTTGTCAGACCCAAGGAGAGAAGGAATGCCTCTCATAGCAGAGGGCCCAAGTCTCAGAATAAGGTGGGTTTGATACAAAATGTATGTCTGTAGTGCCAGTACTGTACATGTATGTATTGTGTACTGTTTGGATTTGGTTTGTGTTGTTATGTAATATTGAATCATGAAAAATGCAGTCAATTTTATCTATAGCTCTAAAAAGTGCTCAAAATTTTACAATATGATATCACAGAGGTCAGAGCATTGTGGAGATTTCAGTCACTATTTTTTACTTTAGCCAATAAAAGAAATATTTCCTCTGTCACAAACTGATAAATGTTTGTCAAAATGATGGCTGATTGTATCAAATATTCACATGGTACATACGTGCATGCAGTGTAATGTACCACTCGTGAAACAAATTTGTGATTGTCATGCTACAATGTATTACGATCGTCTCACAATGTTTCAATCCTGTCACTATTTAATTCTGCAAGATAACTATATTCAGTAGTAAAAGTAATTTGAAATCTCTGTTATTGGTATGTATTGCTCCTTGCTGTACTTAGACGTTGTAGTATTTTCTGTATTATGAAATCAATGCATGTCTGTGACCAATTGCATTTTTTCTTGATGACATCCATGCATACTACAGGATTCGTGCATGGAAACAACTTGCACCTCAAGCCAGATATTTTCAGAACAAAACCTGGTGGGCATGATTATATTTCACATCATGGTGATAAGATAGAATTTCCTTTTTCCTTTGATATTTAAACTACACATTAGCAGGAATCCGCAAATGAGTCTGGTTGCCATGGTACTGGTTGCTATGGTAACAATGCTAGTGACATGCAGCATGCACACATTTGGTATTTTTGGGTTTAGATAATGTATGAATTGGTCATTATGATTTCAGCTGATTGGTCTGTTTTATATGATTTAATGCTTTCAATTGGTGATTTAATGATTTTGATTCACAATTTTGTTCCTTCTTTTTTAGATTGTAGAGATCATTAATGAAATCCTTTTTTTCTCCAGGCACAGCTATTTTATACAAATGTATTCTATAATACACTCAGTCTTCTTTTTTAGATGTAGGTATTACAGTTTAGATACTTGATATTGGTCACAGTAAAACATTGGTTACCATCAGCCTAATTGTTTGAAACAGCAACTGTTACTCTGTCTTTTTTTAATTTATTGGACTTTCTGTAATTGAATTGTACATACAAAATACAGGCAAAACAAAAAAAAGAATGATTCCTTACAATAAATTAAAGTTCATCTTCAAAAGTTCTCTGCTAACATTTTTGGATGACTGAAGTGTAGGGCGGTGTACATATATATGTCCATGTACCTAAACCCTGTACCTGTACCTATCCAGTACCTGTGAAATTGTTTACAACAGGTCCCGAACATTAAGTGTACCTGTACCTGTATCTGCCAATTGTAACAATTTATGGTAACCAATATTTTACTGTTTTTGTTGTTCTGACTGTGTCCTTTGTTTAAAAGCAGCAACCATGTTCAGTTGTGGACTGTACCAGCAGTATCAGCTTACCCCACTGTGAAAAACAAACTACAGCAGAACTCAGCATGGAACAGAGTCTGCCTACAGAAGACGCTACTGCAGACCACAATGTGTGTCAGTTCCAACAGGATAGACACTCAGAGGAACAATCTGGCCATGAAAGCAAGAAAGAAATCAGGCTATCCAAAAATGATGTTGATTTTGATACAAGGTCCTTTCAGAATTGCAAACAGGGAACAAACAAGGAAAAGTTTGGTGATGTTTCTTCCAGTGATGGCAGACTTCTTACTGGAAAAGATGAAGATGGGAAACATAAGAAAGGGATAGAAGATATTGAGGAAACAGATACACAAAAAAATGGTGGGAAAGATGAGGACAAGGATATTGTAAGAAATCATGAAGAAAATGGAAAATCAGATATTGTAAGAAATACTGAAAAAGATAAAGAAACAGATTTTGCAACAAATGTTGAGGAAACAGAAGTTGTAAGAAAAGATGAGAAAGATGAGAAAACAGATATAGTAAGAAATGCTGAAAGACATGAGGAAACAGATACTGTAAGAAACACTGATGAATCATCTCACGTAGACAAAGATCTTGTGAAGTTTGTGCAAGATTGTCTGGAAGAACCATCATCTGCGTATGACCCAAGTGCTTCTATACAGCCTACAACATCTAACATAGGTTCTTCCAATAATGCTGACGAGAATGATGTGCCTTGTGATGAAGGTGATGTCACTTCTCTACCAAAGGGACGGAGAGACTTGTCAGAGTTTCACGACATCAACAATGAAAGCATGCCAATGGTCTCATTGCTTTTGGACAGCAGTCCCAACTCTAGTTACACAGATGGTGGTAAGAAACATACTAGATGTATGAAAACTAAGCACAACTCACAAGGAAGGAAAGAAGATGCAGTAGAAAGTGTTGGAAAGAGAAATACAACTGAAGATGTTGTATGTGAGAAGATGTATAAAGAAGAGGACAACATGGCCTGCACAGAAACTAGCAGATCAGGCTCTTGTGATGTCTGTGTTGTGCATGAGCAACCTCAGGTGAACCAGCTTGCAACATGGTGCAATTTGTGTTTTGCACTGTGCAGAAACTCTTGCACTTCGCAATGTAAGGTGCAGTCAGCCTCTGAGTCATGTGTCTTGCACATAAACAATCCCGTATCTCAGTGTTAAAGGCCTCACAACCGCACACTTAGTTGTGATGGTTTTTCTTGTGTTGTAGACTTTTCAGTTGGTGGCATGGAGGAAAACTCAGTCAGCTGTTTGGTTGGTCATTGGTTTTGCATATTACCAGGCTGGATAAGCTGAAGGCATGGCTTGCATTGATGTATGCCCTGCTGTTGCCTTTCCACTATGTTTAACAGCGTCATTTGAATGGCTTTAAGATCTTACTTTGGCCAGGTATCAGATTCTGTTTGAGTTTCTTCTAACAGCACTGGGTTTATCTTCTTGCATCAGCTAAGCCTCTTATATCTTGCCACTGTGATATTTCTGTTATAACAAATGTACTGGTTGTTTTCAGGATGATGTGCCTTTACCAGACAACATGTCCAATAGGCTGACTGAGAGTAGACGGTCGTCCACAATGTTCCAGCCATGTAGGCAGTCCTCTGATCTCCCCAGACCTATCCTTAAAGCTCAAAATCAAGACAGATGTGATCACTGTGGCCAGGTGGATGTTATAAAATAATACTACATAACTCCACTTTTACAGCTGCTGCTATGTTGTCGTTCTGGTTAAGGTTAAATTGAGTTCTACATATAGACTGAGAATTGCACTGTTGCTGTTTTGTAACTTGTTTTCCCATTCTTATGATGATTTCACTTGACTTTTTCTTAGATTCATGGTGATTGGATGCTGAAAGCTTTTATATGTAATCGCAATGCTTTTCCCTTTATTTTTCATTACTGCATGAATAAATGAAGTACAATCATGTACAGTCCTCTCAGGCTAGGATAACTACATGTAGTTAAGAGTGAGGTCTTTGTTTCAGCATTTGCATGATTTCGCAACCATATTTTTTACCATTTTGAACTTTTCCTACAGGTCTTCTTAGTGTTAAAGTTTTTAACTTGCTCTTTGTTATATGACATTTCCATTTATATCATTTTCCCATCCTAATAATGATTTAACTTTTTCTAAGAATCATTGATCATTGGATGCCGAGAACTCTTCTGTTGCAATGTTTTTCACAACATGAATTAATTAAGGGTGGCGACTTTGTTTCAGCACTTGCATGATATTTTTTCTCCCAGGTCTTTGTAGTATAACAGTTAAAAACTTTCATTTTCACCGCAGTTAACTTGTACTGTACTAGTCAAGTGTGTACTCATGGTTTTGTACAATACCCTAGCCATTGCAGTCCCAGCCATCCACACATGTGGGCAGCACTAGCAGCGTAGCGGACAGCGGACGTTCCTCCCCGACACACCGTCCCGTTGCCAAGGCAACGCAGAACCAGCCCCAGCAGGAGGCGGAGATCGACAGCGGGTTCATCGGGTCGGAGAGCAGCCGACAGTCCCAGATGACCACGCCCCTCGTACCGAAGAGAGAGCCACGCACTACGCGGGAACGGTTAGTTTTTCTCAATGCATTTTGTTGAAGATTGCGGTATAGCTAATATTCTACATTCATGTCATACCAGGGCTGGGATAGTGTTCAATATGGGTGGTCCGGACTGGTCTAGATTCTGCGATATTGCACAGGCTTCGAAGTTGTATTGCATGGATTTTCATCAAACGATTAGAATGCGCTTTAAGTGACACTGTGCCTCTTTCAAATATTCAAATGCCAGATTAAAAGCTTTGAATATTGGATTCAGACATTGCAAGTGATGTTGTTACATTTTTTTGTTCGAGGACACAAAACTTTCTCAACTTCTGGCGCATGTTACATTGAAACGTGTGTTTTTTCATATGAATATGACATATGAATTACAACACGATGTATTCTGCATCACCCTCGGTCCCAGCCTGTCTACACTCACTAGGTTTTTTTTTAAATTAGCTCTTTGCTATAATTTGAGTATCATAATGCTTACAACACATTTATGCTGTCACCAGACACAGGTCTCCAGTCACCACCCAGGTCAGTCAGAAGCCGTCACGCCCCGGCAGTGGACACCGCAACGTCACCAAGCACAGACCCACGCCCGTGCAGCAGGTTTCCGACAGCGACAGTCCCGAGGAACGGCCCACCACCGTGAGAGAGGTTCAGCCTGCCAGGCCTGGTGGGAAGAAGAACCCAAGTAAACCACAGGGTGGGTGAACAACATGCTATCAGTCTTACAAATTTGTTCTACTTTGTAAGACTGGTATTATATACATGTATAGAGAGGTTGCCAAGAAAGGGTCTGATCTTATAGTTATACCAATGAGCCTGCTACCCTGCCATGGCGGTTGCCCAGTGTTACAATAAACAGCTACCTGGACATAAATGGAAACATGTTTTAAGGAAATTGTTATTCCTGGTAAAGAGGGTATCAAACACCTTCGCCCACACCGCAAACACCGTTATTACTTGAAGGAGGCTTCTGTCCTACACACTCTTGTTAACCTTTCTTGATATGTTGCATTTATGTGAAGGGTAAAGTGCCCTCTTGAACTACACGGTCATTCCCTCCCCACTCATGTGGCTTTTGTCTACTTCTGTTCTCCCCAGAGATGACAACGTCCCAGCGTAGGCGCCCGCCGTCCACCCGTTCCCGCAGCAGTAACACGTCACACAAGCGGCACTACTCCAGCAGCGAGGACGACATCTCCCGCCGCAGCGTGGCCAGCAGCAGGGGCAGCAGCAGGGAGTAAGTACAACCAACTGTTGGTCTGTGATTCTGTGACGGATTCTTGTTAGCAACACGTAACTATCTAAAACATAATGTGTAATACCACACAGTACAATGTCATGTATAACCTGCTATCCAAACCAATCATAGCTGCTGATTCTTTTTCATCATCTCTGGTCAACGTTGCACCAGAGTAACGGCTGTTGCATAAGATATATCTTTGGATACAAGTAGTAGAGAGTAAGTACAACAATCTGTGATTCTGTTAGAAATTCTCATTAGCAACATCTAGCAGTATCTAGAACATCATGCATATACTGTATATGATTATAGCCTGCTATCCAAACCTATCATAGTGCCGAGTCTTTTTCATCGTCTTTGGTTAACGTTGCATCAGAGTAATGGCCGTTGCATAAGATTTATCTTTGGACAAGCATATGAACCTATATATGAAATATGAACCTTGAATATACAAACACGACCTTAAAGTTCTACATACATGCCCTTGTTAGCTTGGTCAGTAGTCTTGGAATGGGGACCAATATGTGTAATGTGTTTGTCAATCAGTTAGTCCGGTGTCTTAGAGCATCATTTTTACATTATGGTCAGGCACCAGCCAGTCTGTGAAAGTTTAGTTAGTAACTTAGGGAATTAGTTTGGCAACTGTTCTTTGTCAAGACTATTTTACGCAACATACAGTCACTGAGTTTTGCAGTCAATTTGGTTTCAATCTGAAGTACATGTAATTGTTGACTGGTACACATATTCTAAGGTGCCCCTTTTCTGCTAGATCTTTGGGTGGACACATTTGCATCGACTAGCCCATAAGTACACAGGATATGTTTCCCCATGTCGCTGTGTGATAATTATTAACCTAAAAACAAACAGTATAAAGCTAAATTCACACTAGTTAGTGGCAATTAGTCTTTCCCATGTATTCTCACTGTCTTTTGAAAGTCGACCCAGAGTGTTAGCGTTTCGACCAACGCCATTCAATGCAAGGTCCTTGAAACCTGCTTATTTGTACAAGAGGTAACTTAACACCAAGCATGTAGAACAATTAGAGCCCCCTTTGGGAGGTAGGACAATAGCACGGTCCATGGTAGACTTCAAACCAATAGTGAGTTTCCCGCCACTCCAACATGAATGGGCTGCAACACTTTGTCTAAAATGGGGGTGTTGAATATGTTTAAAAGTAAAATAACATTGGTCCTGTTGTTAACAAATACTTCTAAATTAGACTACTAAACTAAGGAAGTAATTTGTATGAAATTCAACTGTTGAATCACTATTTGTGAAGACCTTTGTGGGGTTTTTTAATGGCATTTTCATTGAAGTAAACGCACATGAAAATGGTATGGCCCATACCTCACATTCCAAGCAGAAGCGTGCAGTCTTGGTTCAGTTCTTACAACAGCATAGTTATGTTGCAAATCCTATTTTGTTGGTGAAAGATTGTCCATCGATTTACCTCTAGAGTTTTGGGCCATGTCGTTGTCCTCGGAAGAAGAAGAATACAGGTGGGGTATTTGGTCTTGAGCAGTTGTGTTGTTGTATAAATTGGAACATTACTCAGTATAAGTTGTAGTTGATAGACCTTTACAAGGCTCATAAAATGTTAAGCTTAGTCTAGAACTTGTGATTGATTATGGCAACTGTTCTATTGCAATGTTGTATGCATTGCTGATGTTTATTTTCAAATGGCTTGCTAATTGTGAGTGACAAGTACTGAAATGGCTAGCAGGTGTGTAACACTGGCAAGATACAATCTGGTGCTGTTGTTTCTGGTTGGAATTTTTTGTTATTTGTATTTTCAACAGCTCATAGATGTGACTGTGCATAAAGTTTTCCTGTTGTCTTTTTCGGGGGTGACAAGTGAGAGATTGACTTTGGGGTATATTTAGCATAGTATCGTAGGCTTTTCAATTTCAAGTTTAGTTCCCCTTTAATGATTGTTTCTGCCATTATGTCTGTACAGTGAAGCCATCCAGGGTCTGAAGAGGGAGATAGAGAACATGAGAGAAGAGCTGGACGACAGACTACGGCGCGCACAGGCCCGAGACCGTCCGGGGAAGTCTGGCCTCCCCTCCACGCCGCGTGAGCCGGTCCGCGCCTACCCCATGGAGGGGTCGTACATAGAGGACGAAGACGATAGAAGAGAACCTCCTCGATCCGGCAGCTTAAAGGGACCATATACAGGTGAGAGATTAGAGATCATATCGCCGTGGCACAAGCGGTAATACAACGATGCTGCTTGGCCATCCCGATCAAATATCATGGATCTGTGGGCTGGAGTTCAATCCTACATCATAGGGTTGGCCCCAGCTCGAGCATGTTGTATGGGGCTACATTCATCATTTTGGATGGTGACGTAAAGCCAGCAGCCCCATGTATGAGGGAACTTCCGACATAAGCGTCAAGCGTCAAACCTCTGCACGTAAATTATTGAGCACAACACACTTATCAAGAAGAGTAGGGGTGATCCTGTGTGTTTGGCAAAAAAAGCGAGCCGTAGCAAAGCTGCATTACAATGCTACATGTATTAGCTTCTTGAAAAAGCATCATGTTTCACCTCAATTGAGGATGACTGCTTTACCTTTACTAACTTTTGACTCCTTGGTTAGTCTTCCAAGAAAGCACTTCAAGCCCACCTGGACTATGGTAGGCTGGTTTTCAATAGAGCTATATTAGAAGACTATCAGAGCTTTCACAGCCTGTTTCACCAAGTAAAGCCTTATTGGACACGCAGCTTAGGGAGATGAACTCAGTATTACAGACTCTATTGTCTCATCAACTGGCATGGCTTTAAAATGTAGTCTTTACTTAAATTGTAGTTTACACCTCTGACTAAGTCAGATCACATGCCTGTTTTGTGTTAGGGATTGGCCCATACTAAGTTGTGCGCTAATCTTTCAGCCTGTGTATACAGACTTGTTGCTTAGCGAAATTGAGTCCAATAATCTCTACTTACCCTCAGTCTAATTCACAAACAGGCCAAAGGGAATCTTAGGTCCAAAAATTTGGGTCATGCACAAAATGGGTGAACTGCACTTCTTGTCAATTCTGCAAGGGAGCATTTGACACTTAGGGATAATGTAATCTGTGAAATATCTATGATACCGGTATTCTGAAATAAAATGAAATAATAGTGTGAGTCAAATACATTGTACAGTTGTGTATTTTACTAGAAATTATATATCAAAAGTATTTTTGATTACTGAATATCATTGTACAGTCAAGATTGTTTTTCATGTTCTACTTTCCTTCTAACAAGTTGTTTTTTGGTACAATGTCATCATCTTTTCATCATACAGTTTTTCTTCTCTCTCTCAATACTGTTCTCTCTCTCCTCTCTCTGCCTGTTTTTCTGTGTTCTACAGTTCTCCTTCAAAGACTTGTCCTCTCCCTCTGATTTTCAGTGTAAGTAAGTGTGGAAAACTTTTGTGTCTTTTCGTTGTCTGTTGCCTGTGATGCATGTACATGTTTGTAAACTAACTTCTTGTGATGCAGAGTTTCATTTATCATTGTGATTGATGTGATATACTTGCATATGTAACAACTGATTAGCCTGGATGCCGTCCTATATAGTTTACCGGGACTTCTACATGTGTAAACTTACCCGAGAATGGTAGTCTGTGTAACACAAACTCTGCTTTCTGAGGCTGTAACAGTGGCTGGCGGATGTTTGGCAGGCTACTATAAGTGTGATTTAATCATCCTACGAGAATGGGAGCCCCAGTAAACTAAATAGGATGGCACCCTGGCTTACAAAATACATAAGTATCGTTTGTAAATGTTTAAACTTTTACATAAAATAGCAGTTTTTACTCTCTATCATATAGGTAAGGACTACACGCCATATGCCACAAGACGTCGCCCTCCATTCACAGAAACTTCTCCAATGGACACTCGCGACCTCCGTTCTTCACATTCGAGAACGCGGACGCCATCGCCAGTAGGTAGCGAAAGACGATCTACGCGTCGGACGCGGGACCGCTCCACATCTCCACTCGACACGCGACCGAAGGAGCTGGGGCGCTCAGATTTGGGTTATACGCCGAGGAGGGCCGGATCGTACGTACGAACGGCGGGACCGTGTCCGCTGTGTGGTGGAAGCGGGGTCCACACCCATGGGGAGTACGTACACCCACCCCCAGAGCCGGTGGAGTACAGATATGTCCCTGTCAACTCGTCTACCGCTCCTGTTAGTCCTGTGGTTCACTACGTCCCTGTGTCTCCCAGATATGTGCCTACAACACCCAGGTTAGTAGTGCATTGATTGTGTGTGTGTAGTTATGATTACAGAATTTCAAGGATGCAAATTTTCCTTGTTGACAATTTTTTACTACAGAAAGATATACCTATGTACCTGTTTTACTATGATTATGTAGTCCACAGTGAAGTGCTATGGCAATGGCTGCTTCAGGCTCGTGTCAGCTGGCATTTTGCCCAACTTGAACTTTTTGTCTAAGTTTTGTTTTATTGTACACCAACACATTGTACAGTTTAATGTTTCATGCCTGTCTCTTTTTAAAAGTCAGGCCTGATGAAAAATACAAATAGATAGAAAGCTGGGTTATCATCCGTTTTAAAATTGAGAAGTCTGATGATCACTGTTTGTCTCTCTCTCTATCCATGTCTGAATGATACATGTATTGGACTTTTTTTGTTCAGAACTCTACAGTACGAGGAGGTTGCCCCTTCCCCAGGGGTGGTGTACAGCCCCTACCCCTCACCTGTAGTGTACGTCAGCCCCAGGAGGGGCAGGGTACGGTACTACCAGCGCAAATACAGCATCACGGAGACCGAGGAAGAAGAGGGAACAGACGACGAGCTTAGGGTATGCACATTCTTTGAATGACTAGAATAACCCACTACGTTTTGAATGCAGTAGTTGTTTTCTTTTGAATCTTTTTGTATTATTTCAAACTTCTCCCAGCTCCTTATTTATGTTAGCAATGTGATTT
Source organism: Branchiostoma lanceolatum (assembly GCF_035083965.1). Lineage (NCBI taxonomy): Eukaryota > Metazoa > Chordata > Leptocardii > Amphioxiformes > Branchiostomatidae > Branchiostoma > Branchiostoma lanceolatum. Next base: position 15,377,609 of record NC_089730.1, read on the forward strand.
TCCTGCCACATTTTACACTTTACTGAAAGACGTGCTTTGAATGTGTTTAAAAAAGGCAGTAAGAGTTATTGTATGAGACGGTGAGATCTAGGGCATTGCCAAGTTGTATTTTGTATGATGTTTAAAAACAAATCTGTGCATGACTACAGAATTTTTCATTTGCAAAATGCATGATATTGTCAAGCCAGGCATTCGCTGAGACTAAGAGGCACAATATTGGTGGCATGTCAGGGGATTCAAATCCAGGACCTCTAGGATCTGGGCCAAACGCCCTAACCATTACGCCAACACGACACCACCCCTATTTTGTATAATCATGTACATGTATTTCAAGTATGTTTTCTAATTTTCCGTCTTCCTCCCACCAGTTGTCCCATCTACACCTCGGGAGTTCGTTGGAGAGGGCAGAGAGGGCGGCGAGAGACATGAAGCGACGGTCACGAAAGATGGCGAACACGCTAGACACAAGCTTGTCCAGATCTAAGGCTAAACTCTCTGCCATTGACTGGTACTAACTCCACAAACCACTCATTCATGCCTTCATGACAAAGGGGAAACACTCAGGTTCATTTCATAAGTACCATAATCTGTGGACATTTTAAATTAATGGTAGTCTAACTACATGTATTAAAAGAGTACATTGTATACTTTCGGCAGTACTAAAAGTGATCTTGCTTAGATATCTCCAGTATTCTTTCTCCCTATGATGAAAATTGCCAAGTTTTAATTTGTCTCGTACTTTTGTGGAAGTTTTTCTATATCAGTTTCAATGAAAATAGATGGATCCTTGTATGAAAGAATGACATTTCTATCCTACAACTGACAAACTTGAAAAATATGATAATGTCAGATGTTTCAGAAGTGCCTTTATTCAAAACCCACATTTTAAAACAAAAATGAATGAAGTATTTTCAATGAAGTCCTTTTCAAAGCTCAATAAAAGAGGGATTTTTGATATTGTACATTGTACAGTCTTTGGAAACTGTAAGAGAAATAGTCTGTACTGATAGGGATTTTAATACATGTTGCATTCAACATGTCAGAACATGTTAACTTCTATAGCGCTTGTAAATGTTCATTGGCAAATAACATGGAATTTTTTTCCGTCCTTGCTTTTTAAAAATCTTGTGGAAGAACAAAATGTTGTCATATTATGACATTGTATACTTTACAATTAATCTTTAGTTGTGGTGTTGGAAATGGTGCTAAATTATGCTATATAACATCTGTGTTGCCATCTTAAGCTGAAGTGTTTCTTATAATAGGTTTGCTTGTCAGAAATTTTGGTAAGGTATTGTACGTGTGCTTCCATTGTCTGTTGACCCTGTATTTATTATTGACTGGACTCATATTCAGGATTAAGGACTTAAACGCTTCTATCAATAGTCACTCTATAGATTCCTAGTCTAAGAATTCTGTTAAGTACTACTGTAGTAGGTGTAGTTATTGTCAATAGCCTGTATGCCTGCTTCTACAGAAAAGTGTTCTATCTGTATTTACAGCTATGGCAGGAATGTGTTACCGGTAACTAAGACCTGCTGTAATTTTTTGAATTTTTTCAGTATTTCATGTACAATTTTGTCTGAATTTCTGGTATTGACATTAGTCACATAAGTTACTTGACATGCATTGATGTCTTTCCATGTAAGTCAATGAAGTTACTTTCTATTGTATGTCTCTTTCTCATGTAAGGGCCCTAGGGCAGGAAGTGCTTCTCGTTCAAAAGTTAATGGCAAAAATTCTATTTTAACTAAAAAGACAAGTTCTTGTATGTTTGTACATCCATGTTTATGATAAAAATGAAGCATTCCAGGAAACAGTAACCTGATTTTACTCATTCTTGTGTCTGCCTTTGTGCACTATACTACATGTACATCATTTCTTGCAAGTACAGTCAAATCTGTACAATAGACCACCTCTACACAAGGAGGTTATATAGACCTCCTTGCTCTACCATCTGGCCAATGTCACCACTTTAAGTGGTCCCTTAGATAATTTTTTTCCATTGACACAAACATTAAGCATCCTGTCTAATGTGACCACATGTCCACATAGTCCCTCAGTGGTCTTCTTTAGCAGTTTTGATCGTATGAAACTATAACATGCAGTTTTCTTATTAATACAAGGTGGTACTGCTGAACCCACAAAATGCGTTAGCCAACCTACCATCCTACCCAATTCCAGGTCGCTTGGTTTAGATACATCAGGGACGTTGACAGGTACACGAAAAAGTGTTGGGGGGAGTTTGTACCCCAGATTTATAAATCAACTAATATGGCAACTAATATGGTATCAATGTACAGAAGTGGGTTATGATTTACATGTTTTTCGAAGGCTCCTGATGGCTAGCCTCTACCAGACTCCATAGGTCGGTGGAAAAACAATAGAAAATTGGTCAAAATAATTATCAATAGACAGACAACATGCCAGAGCAATCATTGCACTGCACATTCCACTATAAGCATCTCGGATGGCTGACTGTGACCCACAAGCATATAGACTTGTCATGTTGCTGTTGAAATGCAGTAACTGCTAAAGTTTAATCATGGTGCACAAACTACACTGTAACTTGTCTAAAACATGATGACGCGATACTAGCAGCAGAAAATGCACCAAAAAGCTCCCATGGGAAAGTAAAGAAAATTATATTTTTCTCAGTAATAATTGTCGACATATCATTTGCCACTTCAATTTAAAATATATGACCTTTGTCATGTTTTCACCTGTAACTGACCCCCAAATGAGATGGACCTGCTTTCTCACTGGCTGGACCGACCCACTAGGGCAGGGGGTGAAATCCTGACGTCATTTCAATCTTCTGGCTGTAGCTCTTGAAAATGCCGGAGCTGACCTCCCACTATCTGAACACATGCAAACTTCACAAATGCAGCGTTGTAGTAGGGGTAGAGACTTGAGGTTTGAAATGTAGGTAAATGTGTTTCGAAGTGATTGTTTTTGCATGGCTTAACCAAATGCGTTGGTCGTTCCTGTCCAACAGGTTTTTCCGATGTTGTCTTAGCTGCCGGCGGGCGCCGCGCTGTAAAATCGTACCACATTCAGCCTGTATTAGGACAACTGGTATGAGAGGATTATACTTGACGATCGATAAGTTTTGAGTAGAGCAAGATCCGGATTACCTGTTATAAGAGAAGAAAGTTTAGGACGAGAAAACCGACTTGAGTTCGTCCAGACCCTTGTAGTTTCTTTTGCTGTTTCAGTTGCATGATGTATTTTGACAGGGATGGGTTGCTAGCCCTTCCCCTTCAAGTTTAACGTGCGCGAGGAAACCTCTCGAACACGGGACTCCAATTTTACGTCTCGCCTGGAAGACGGTGCAGCCCCAACCGAGATGTCCTGACCCCGGTACTTGAACCCAGTTACCAACTACATGTAATTGAAATCAACTGCGAGGCCATTACAAGTTGAGCCACAGGGATATCCCAACCGACTTGAGGTGCAGGTAAAATAAAACCAGGTACTATTGTATATAGAACAGCTGTAATTATATTGTGATCCTGCCCATAGGTTCCCAGCTTCTGACAACCGGTTAACAGTTTTCTATCCCTAAAAGTACGAGTAAGATTAACCTCTTGAACCGTGCGTGCATACCCTTGTTATATGGTCAACATAATTTTGCATTCTAGAAACGTGTAACCAGATGAAATGTTTTGATTGTGCATGCGAGACGCTGTTACATACAACTTGTAAACTTTATCAGTATACAATGTGACTAACACACACTTTTAATTTGCCATAAGACCCGACCATGTTTTTGTATATATGCGTCTTAATTTCAGCTCAGAGAGGGTGGCACTGGAAAAAGGAAGGACAGTCATGAATCTGTTGCAGCTGTTCCGTTCAGAGGGCTACCCCCTGTACGTTCTGTGTGTTCTGCTGGTCACATATCTATTAGACCAGTTAGACCGTTACATCCTGGCCACCACCAGCGCACCCATGGCACAAGATATCCACTTCGGAGAGAAGGGATGTCTGGACAACAATGCTGTCATCTTTCTTGGGAACATCACATGCAAGGGATTGGTGTCTGAAGACAGGTATTAGTACTTTGGATTTGTGACAGTTGCACATTTCATGTTACCTGTATTTGAGGGTTTTTTTCAAAGTGCATGGATATCTGTACACAGTTATATTGCGAAATAGCTATAGCTGGCCCAAAATAGTGAGGATAATGTAAAAAAAATCATATAAGATTTTGGGAAAATACTTAAAGGATAAGAAACCAGGTAGCTTGGAAGTAATGGTTATTTGGTTTGGACAGAAAGAATCTGCAATTGAGTCAAAAGGACATATGAAACATCGTCTAGACTAATTTTGGACAAAACGTTGGACTTTGGACAAATGCTTCTAACTTTTACAGCTTGTATTTACAAATTTGATACTTAGGCTTTGTGAAAAACGTCCATGTCACTTTACGGATCACAATGACCCCCAGCAGGAGTCGTCACGCGTCGCTGAATGTCGAAAAATGTTCAGATTTTTTCACCAAATCTCAAGATTTTCTGGAAAATCTCAAGATCGCTTCGAACTATGTCAAGATCGTTTTTAAAAATCTCAAGATTGTTTCAAACAATCTCCAAGTAAGTATAACATTATGGTGTGCCAGCATTTACCGTAGGTTATTAGCTCAATGTAAAATGTGTAAAACAGCCATCCTCTACTGTATGTGGCAACGGGTAACAGTCTTTTTATGAAAATGATAGATCGGGTTACTTAATGTACAGTACTCATATTCATAATTTTACAATAACACATTAATGATAAAGACATCTTTCCTGTTACCATTTTTCCCCAGCTGCACCAATCTGACCAACCCTAACGGTACCCGGTACTGTCTGTGGGACTATAACGGCAGTGGTGTACAGTATCAAATCCTAGTGGGACCGGCTTTCACTGTGGTGTACACGATCACTGGTGTGGTACTGGGATTCATAGCTGATATCTGGAGCAGGTGAACAGCTGATTATGTCTTTTTAAGGTTAGCTTCTTAACACATGTAGAAGTACAACTGCTATGAGTACGAGATTTCTAGTAACTAAATGTATCTTACAATTCCTAAATGCGATCACAAGTATATGACCTCATCTTAAGTGAGTGACCTTCTTGGAATCAAAATTCAAATGTCTTAAAGTTTATTTTAAAGAAGGGTGGACACACGTCTCTCTGAGGCTGTTACATCCAGAACACGCTCTTATCAAGTATACGCTCCGAGTCACATCCTGAATATCCACTACAGGTCGTGCGTGAGCAAAACGACTCGTTTTGGTTATCGAGAACATCCCGGTCTTCAGCAGGATCCTGGATAAGCAACTGTTTATCCAGAACGTGTACTTTGGAAGGAGCTCCCTAGATCCTGTTTTAGGAGTCGTAGACTATTTGCATGTTATTTTTGTTGTCAGAAAATCCTCTCCTGGATATCTAGTTTGTGTCTGGATCGCGACGTATCCTGAATAGGGCGTGTTCTGGATAGATCAGGAGCTAGATCCCAGTGTCCTTCTCTGTTCTTTGGCAGGAAATACATTCTAGTGGTGTGTCTGATGTTCTGGAGTGGGGCGACCATACTTACAGGCTTTGCTCAAGAGTACTGGCATGTTGTGCTGTTGAGATTTGCTCTGGGGATGGGGTAAGTACTAAGTACTTTGGACATTATTTTTGGAGAAAAGGAAATTGTGTTGCTTTGCCATGTTCACCCTCTCCAACCTTATGGCTCTCTCTTTGAGTGTATTTTCTTGTTTATCTTTTGAAATTATAGTGATACGTACAGTGTATATTTGAAAACATCTCTAGTGCCACAAACTGATATTTTCTTCCTTCCGCATCACCAGGGAGGCGGGCTGCATACCTTTCGCTGCCAGTATCATTGCAGACTACTTCTCTGAGGTGAATAGAAGATGTAGTTTTGATAGGTCTTGTACAATGTATAATCAGAACACCCAAGTTTATACTGCCATGCATATATAGGTTAGATAAGGAAACTGAACCAAAATCTATGTCAGGAGACTGTCTACCCAGTACATTTGGGGAAAAAATGAACATCAACTGACAGTATATAAAGGAGACTCTCTCTATCAAAGGGCTTGATTGTTTAACATGCACAATGTTTTTGCTGCTTTTTCCCAATATAGAGTTCTAATCTTACTATCTGATTTCCCGTCTTGTGTCTAGGAAACGAGAGGCTCTGCTATGGGGTTTTTCAACTGGGGCATCTACGTAGGGTACAGCCTTGCCTATGCCATAGGGAACTACGTCACAAAGGCTAACATCAATGGACAGGTTTGTAACGTTACATTTGGATAAGTAACAAGCACACAAAAGTTTCATGAACCTTATCAAAGACTTGTCGAATGGGTTAGCTGGTCAAATTATGGGATATGATCGTATTTTGTTTGAATGAATCTTAACATGAAGAGTGTTGATTTTAAAATTGACCATGTGTACTAGTATTTACTTAGTCGGCCCATAGGCGACCACTGGTCATGATGTTCCTCCATTGCGCTAGTCTCTGGGCCTTCTTTCTTAGGCCATTCCATCTGTTGCTTATACTCCTCATCGCCTCTTCCTTGTCCCTTCTCCAGCTAATTTTTGGCCACCACGTTAGGGTCTGGTGTGTAATGCTGCATGGTGACTTCCTTTGAATGTTCCCTATCTAGGACCACTTCCTAGCTCTTGAGGATCTGACTTCCAACCATCAAAAGCCCTGACCCTTCCTCGAGGAATGGCAGATTAAACGTATTCTTTTCTTCCTCAGGGCTGGAGATGGGCCTACTTTATCTCAGGAATCCCAGGTTTCCCACTGGGTCTGCTGATTCTGTTGACAGTCAAAGAACCAGAGAGAAGGGAGACAGCCAAGGAGATTAAGGACAGCAAAAGTTACGACCCGTCCCCACTGAGAAGACTGATGACCATCCTGAGATCCATTCTAAACCCTTCACTGATGATGCTGATAATTGCTGGGTCAGTCAGGAATGCAGGTACGAGAATTAGCTGCACACTTTCCGACCATTCATTTATTGTAGAGTTTTATTCTCTGCGTCTGTGTTGCTCAATTGTAATGACTGCCAACCTGACACTAATGCTACTCTGTCATCAATTTACAAAATGATGAAATCTCCATACACGGTAGCCAGTTTGAATTAATCTCTGAGTTAGCAAAGAAACACTTTAAATATTCACAATCATATATCACAATGTTTTTCTACATTACCAACATTTATCTTTTCCTCTCCAGCTGGGTATATCTGGAGCAACAACACCCAGTTGTTCTTTGATCACTACTACAAGGACTCCCAGGTGGGGTTGTGGATGTCCTGGGTGCCGCTGTTTAGTGGTTGTTTCGGCGTGCTGTTCGGGGGGTTCATCTCGGACAGGGTGGTGAAACGTGTGGGCCCCCAGGGGAGGATCTGGGTGCTGGTCCTCAGTCAGGTAAGGAAATTTGACATCTTGGTGTTATGATTGCTTTTCTTCTGTAACATTTGTCTGCATCAAGTGTTTTGTTTTTACAGCATATGGATTTTTGGTGCTCCGAGTTTTTTAGAGTAAGTCTGATGCAGTTACCTAGCTAGTACTTCATCATTGTAAAGCCTACCTGTTATGTCAAATGACAGTTACTCAAGCAACTCAATAGAATGTGAAAACAATTAGACGTTTCAGACAGCATCCGCTACCTTTCGCCAATGACTAGACGGGAGACAGTGGATGCTGTCTGAAAATGTGAAACGTCTGGCAGTTGATAACATGCGTGACTGCCATTTGGCGTATCTTATTAGCTGGATGTTCAGCGTTCATGATCATCAACTCAGCTGTTATGCTCTATGGCTATTTCAGTATGAATATTGGCTTCGTTTGAATCAAAAGAATTGGATTTTCAAGGTAACCTTGACAAGTTTTAGAATTTATGTCTTATGATCAATGATGGAGGTATAGTATTTGTTTTGTTTTTCTCTGTGGAATGATAATATTTATCTCTATTTTCCCCCACAGTTATGTGCAGCCCCGTTTGCAACCATGGCCCTGTACCTGGAGCCTCCATACGCCTTCCTGGCTCTCATCCCCTCCTACATCATTGGTGAGATGTGGGTCGGTGTGACGCTGGCTGTCGTAGTAGAGCTCGTACCGTCCTACATCCGTACGTCTATCGTTGCCGTGTACCTGTTCATCAGTACCAACATCGGAGGAAACTCCCCACTACTCGTACCGCCGCTGAAGAGAGCAACAAGCTTGAGAACAGCTCTGACAATCTTATTCCCAGGGCTGTATGTGGCAGGTGGGTGCTGTGACTCTTCTTGTATATACCCAATGTAATGACACCAGGACTGTTGCCCTGACGATCGATATGTGTATAAAATCAACTTTCCTGTACATGTACGCAGGTTTGTAAATTTTACATTGTCCGAGCTCATAATGCAATTTTAATTTCAAAAAAAAAACCCACTCTCCAATATACTTTTTTTTACTGTGACAACAAAATAGCAACTGCAAGTTGAATTATAGAATATTCCTCTCTGTCTCCTTGGTATGTATTAGGTAGCGGACATTTATGTTGTGTTTCTGTCCATTGGAATTTTACATATACCTGTAGGATAGTGTATGTAGAAAATGCGAATTGTAATTGCTACAACTTTCAGCAATGATTATAAAAGCACATGCTCATCCCAAATACTACATTTTGTAACGTATAACATTAGTTACATGATTGTTGTTATGTAGCAGAAGACGCCATTACGTTGTACCTTGTACAGTTATTTGTTGTGCAACGACGTAAGTGTTTGAACATTAATACATGAAATCTCCTTGGACCACATGATGAGATACTTTATACGTCACAGGTTCGTTGCTGTTCGTGTTGACCTTGCTGGTTCTGCGGAGGGACCTTAAGAAGGTCCAACAAGAGGAGGAGAAAATGCAGCTGTTGCTGAACGAGGGTGAAGGACCGGTACCAGAGCAGTCTGGGAAGTCTTACGGAGCACAGCGTTAGCGAACAGTCCAATATATATGATGCCGAACATTGCTAGTATTTGGTTGGAATGCTTCAAATAATATGAGTCTTTATTGTAAAACTAGGGAAAAGGAAATGCTCCGTTATGAAAAGAAAAACATTTACAGCTGAATTCAAGTGGTCTCATTACACGTGCCAAAGGGTCAGGATTAGATGTTTGTAACATAGTTAGAAGGGTAAGCTATTTTGCTCTAATTAAAAAAAGAGCCTTGGTTACTAAATACTATGTTTGTATATTGTATAGATGTACCAAGTTTATCATGTTTTTGAGAACAGAACAAATAAAGAATTAAAGTTTTCTTGCTCTTTGTGTGTAAGCTCTTTGCTCCAAAAATAACTAACAACGACTATGTTTGATGTAGATTATCGTTTCATTATAAGTACATATTGTACCATTATATTGCTTGGATGACTGAAAATAACAGTTTCTATGTTGTTAGCTTTTAGTGTCTTGATGCACGATGTGCATTTTGTTATTGGAAGTCAACGTTTTTTGCAATTTTACTTTCCTCAACAATGATAAGCTGATAGTAAAACACAGAAGACGAAAAATATAGATATAGATACAGTATGATATAGTCACCATCACTCTCGAGTGCCTGTATGTCACATCACACAGGGGTCAGTTACAAAAGACTAGTTTCAGACGTTAAGGCGAATTCACCACACGATGATAGACTACTGTGTGACTTACAGCATTGTCATCAAGTTATTGCAAACGGATTGGTCATATCTTAAGAATACTATATGTGCTGACCGCATCATATACTATAACAATAGGGTTGGTTTGTTGGTCGCAACTTGGGCGTGTCCGGGATGACCACACCCTACTTGCTATGGTTAGACGATGGCTTCACGTCCTTAATTTCCAAGTTCCTCCTGCAAATTGTGGAAAACGCAAATCTCGATGTGGTAAAATCTGGTCTCATCAAAATTACCTTCTAAGGTTCCCAGCTAAAAATAACTTAGTTGTATCGTTACGTTGTTACGTTATATTGTTGATTCTATTTCCGTATTTAAGAGGAGAGCGCCTCGATAAGCAATATTGCTTTTATCCCAATCCTCGTGAAATAGATGTGAATAGTACAACACATACATATTTTACGGATCAATTGTAGTTCTTCTATCATGACATGTCGAACGTTGTCTCCGCCTTGCACTGTGCATGTGTAACAATATGAAATTGCAGAGTTGTAACTGTGTTTATTACTAAAATCATCAGGATGTTAAATTAATATACGTACACATTTCCTGTAATTTGTTTCCTACATTTTGCTACTTCAGTCATGATAAGATTGCTGTTCTTCATCACGACATATGGCTAATAATGCACCTGACAATTGTCACAGTTTCTCTCAATTGGGTTGTGAGATGGTACAAGCAATAGTTCCGTCAAGACTTGTACATAACATCAGAATTAAGGACGAAGATGGCCTAGGCGACCGCCTGTTCCGAATTCCGAACATCTATACAACCCTGTTGGAGCGATTCCGGGTTGCGTCGTGGCCGATCTGGTCATCGTTCGGACACCGTCAAGGTTCACGTGAACTGGCAAATCGATATTGAACATCTCTCAAACAGTTCATTCATGCTCTGCACTTTAATCATGATCAACTCAAAGAAGCACTGCGCAAGTGCGCGCCGTTGCATGAAGTTCATTTTGATACCTACACACACACACACACACACACACACACACACACACACACACACATACATACATACACACCTCATTAGGGTCGAAGTACCTATCCACATCACAATCAAAGCAAGGTAATCATTTCATAGACTCGAACAACATACAGTATAATGATTCCATAATACATTCAGACACAGCCGCTGGAGAGTGCTGTCACTCAGGACTATGTCATGCTGTTATTATTTGTCACTTTGTCTCTTATCTTTCACATTGTCTTCTATATTTTCAGTATAACCTTATGATCGTAAGACATAGACATATGTTACAGAAGGACGGTAATTAATTGTACATAGCATGCTCCACTTTAAATATAGCATGCACCACTATAACGGTGTAGGTTTTTCTGATTACTGAACGGCAACGACATAATAACTGTTATTTTCACCCAAGTCACCCACGCAATATAATGATACTTATCAGTTGCTGCGAACTATGATTCACATCAAACAAGTATTTTTGGAACAAGGAGCTTACACGTGCAGAAACAAAACCTGCCTTACGATTATTCGTACTGTTCGAAAGAACTGGGGAGCCTTGTGATTCACTGAATATAGTAGTTAGTAATATATCTGTATAAAAATGTGAGAAAATAGCTTGATTTCCAAATTATGTTACAATCATTTATACCCTGACCTGTTAGCATGCGTAATGACGATACTTGAATTCAGTGGCCAAGCTCAGGACAACCCGGCACCAATTACTCAGTGCATGATAAGTGTATTTGGGGCTCGAAGAATGACAATTCTACCGATCTGACAGGCTGATAAGTGGAATAAATATTTTAAGAAACAAAACTCAGTCCATACATAAGCATTTTTATATTTCCGTAAGTCTCAAACGTTACAAGACCGTCAAAAACATTTTGCGGGCCGGTGCGGCGACTCCATTTTGTTTGTTATTTTCGACGCTCTTTCACGAAGTCGCTTTGCTTATGTTCTGCTATGAAAGTGCTTTTAACTTATTACCGATGAAACTAAATGTACAGCAGTTCATTATGTTTTGTTGGACATAGATTTTAACAGTTTGTAGGTTTTCAAAACGCGTTGAGACAACCAAGATGATAAAACTTCCTTATTGATATTCAAAGCGTCAGGACGAAGTGACCTACAGTCAGTTTCACAATTTTTTTAGACGAAATATTTGGCAAATAAATATGTTTTATACCTCACATAGACCTTTAAAAAAAATTCTGTTCTGTTTGCTGATCTATGTCAGTTTCGGGACTAGGTGCCGAGTTGTCCTGAGCTTGGTGCCGAGTTGTCCCGAATGGCTAGGGGCCGAGTTGTCCCAGGGTCCGAGTTGTCCTGATACCGATCAAGGTAGGTTGTTCCTAATGTGAGGTGATAATTGGGTGGTGCTGTGCTACTGGGACAAGGAAACACACGTGGTGATATTTGGTTGGCCCTTAGCTCAGGGGACCAGGTAACATAGTTTATCCAATTACAGGTGCTATTTGTCTGTCCGTTTGTTTTTGAGTTGTACACTTATCTAACATTTATAGTAACATACCAGGGTACATAATACCCCCACCCTGAAAAGATATGTCAAAACAGATCTCCAAACCAACGTCCCCCAACATAATGCACTCCCGTATATCCAAACAAGAGAGGTTATAGGCAATGACATTCTTGATACAAACTGTGCATACCTGGGGGTGCTGCACTGTAGAATCTCAAACCCCGTTTTCCAAAGTGGCAGATTTATGTAACCCGGCGGATTAATGTTAATGGATGTTACATCATTTTTTTACAAGTATAGTGAAACCTGTACAAGTAGCATTGACGACGTCTACACAAGAACCATCAATTTGACAACTTATTCTGAATGGAGTTTAAACTGTAAATGCCAACACAAAAATTGGACTTACCCATAGACTTTCTGCAACCTATGATCCACTGCTCTCCGAGTCACGTGTCTCATCTGCATAACGTGACGTCACAGAAGCAGTGGATTGCTCACTCCTTGACAAAGACTGGAGCTGATCAGTCGAAAATTTGGGTAAGTCCAATTTTTGTGTTGGCATTTACAGTTTAAAATCCATTCAGAATGACTTCTACCAACACAGATGAACTTTCAAGTGTTGACAACTTATTGGTGGTCCCTTAGACAATTTTTCTCATTGAGTCATTGACACAAACATTTAGAATATCTCGTCTATAATAACCACCTGTCCACACAGACCAAATTTAGTCAGGTCCCTGAGTGGTCTTATTGGGTAGTTTTGAATTTGTTTGAAAATATAACATGCAATTTTCTTAATGAGAAATAAACTATTCTCCAACTCAAAGAATTGAATCACCCAAATGCCTTGGACACGTGATTTTTACGCAGGTGTTCCGTCAGGACTGGGTTAGATGAGCTTTTATTATGCTTATACAGTTTTCTTCGTTATCACCAGCTGACAATGCTGAATCCACAAAATGGAGCTAAAGGGCAAAGCCTACCCTCTTACCAAAATCATTTGGGAACAGAAAAAAATCAAGACTTTAGCATGTTCAGGGGTCGTGTGGCGTAACGGCATGGTTTTCGGTCCAGAACCCAGCGGTCCCGGGTTCGAATCCCCTGACGCCACCGATCTTATGCCCTTGGGAAAAAGGTACTTAACCTCACTCCATCCAAGTGTAAAAACGGGTATATTATGTGTGAGGGTCACGACATCAGCAATAGCTGCCTGTGTCTCACGTTTACTGTTGCAATTATAATAAAATCAAATCAAATCGATGTTGAGAAAATCAGATAAAGACCAAAAGTTCTGCTACAGTACCAAGGAAACCCACCAGGAGACAAAAAAATTATGAGCGTCTTTTGGGTCACAACACATACCCACATACATGTACATGTACCAAATATCAACACAATCCAGCATAGTAACTCTGTCGAACTTTTGTCAACATACGGTATAATGATCTATAATGCATTTAGACACACAGCCACTAAAGATTGTTGTCATGATGTATTTATTTTTCACATCGTCTCTTTTTTTTCAATATCAGTTGAAAATTATAAGTTGATTTACAGAACCTGGACTTCCATTCTTTATACCAAATGGTACTGGGAAGCAATGCTTCTTTTTCTAATAGCAATTGTTGAATTTTACAATTTGTTGTGTCTGCATTTGGAAATTCTACCATAGTCGATATTGACAGGTGGAGGCCACATATACTTTGCTAAAATGTCGGTGGGTAAGCAAAGTTTTATATGTAATGCAACTCCCCACCTAAATTTACGTGGTTATACATTGTTTAACAACTAACTAGTAAGTTTTTTTTCTTCAGTCACCCAAGTATATAGTAGTTGCTTTGAAAGATAACTTACATCAAACATAATGTTTGAGAGTTAGAGGCATTTTTAAAGAGCTTCCACTTCCACTTACAGAGCAACAAAACATACCCTACATATAATTTCTTCTGTTCTCAATAACTGGGATGCTTTGTAATGTAACATATAGGTAATGTGTATCTTGTAATAATGCATATGAAAATAAAATTAGAGAAAAATAGCTTGAACTCTCCATTGTATTATCAACATTTACACCAGAGCTCTTACTAGTCTTAGTAACTTACGTGTTCATACGAGAATACTTCAATTCAGGGAAATGATTTTTGTTCATTACAGAGCATTGAAGTTTGAAGCAATCGTCACAATAATGATTCATATTAGGATTATATGAACCACTGTACTAGCTATATATTAAAGCCCCCTTCTCACTGGACCCGCGACGCGTTTGCGACCTCGCTGCGTCCTAGATTGAATTTGATTTAGCCTTGACTTTATGTGACAATGGGAATACCATGGTACAAGTATGACTAGAAAAGACAACAAATCACACAAAGCGTAAAAAGATTTGTTTTTTATCGATGAAATTCGTTTAGCACGGTGTCATATCGCTCGGTCGCAGTGAGGTCGCCAACGTGTCACGGGTCAAGTGAGAGGGGGCTTAAGCAGCTTCATCACTAGACTATTCATGTGCGCTGTGCTCCGTAAGACTTCCCAGACTCCTCTGGGTCTTCACCCTGGTTCAGCAACAGCTGTCTCTCCTCCTCCTCCTGTTTGACCTTCTTGATGTCCCTCCGCAGAACCAGCAAGGTCAACACGAACAGCAACGAACCTGTGATATAGAGTATTCTATCATGAGCTTCATGGAGAGATAAACAACAATTGTACAAGGTACAACATATGGAATTTTCTGCTAAATAAACGACAACCATTCTAAAAGACTAGGTAGTAATTTGGGATGAGACTTTTACAATTATTGGTGGAATTTCTAATGTTTAGGCGCTTTTCTATCTATTGTCCCATATCTACGATTCAAATGCACACCTACATAACATGATTGTTCATTGCCTGAGGCACACAAAGGTTAGTCTAAAGACCTGCAAGAGGGGGGGCATGTTCTAAAATTCAACTTCCAGAGTCAAGCTATTTTGCTGTAAAAATTGGAGAAGGTCTAGGGAGTTTCCATGAAAGGGAAGTTGCATTGTGAGGACAATGAAAAATGTACAACCCAGGTGTAAAGAAATGTTGATTTCATACTCAAATAGATGGCCAGGGCAACTGTCAAGTTGGTGTCAATATTGGGAACAAGCACCCACGTACCTGCCACATACAACCCTGGGAACAAGATTGTCAGCGCTGTTCTAAAGCTTGTTGCTTTCCTCAGCGGCGTGACGAGCAGTGGGGAATTCCCTCCGATGTTGGTACTGATGAACAGGTACACGGCAACGGTGGACGTACGGATGTAGGACGGTACGAGCTCTACTACGACAGCCAGCGTCACACCGACCCACATCTCACCAATGATGTTGGAGGGGATGAGGGCCAGGAAGGCGTATGGAGGCTTCAGGTACAGGGCCATGGCTGCAAACGGAGCTGCACATAACTGTGGGGGAGAACAGAGTTAGACAGTATTGTATTGAATAGATTAACTTGAATCACATTATGCAGAGAGGACACATGACTCGCTAAAGTTGCAGAAAGTCTATGGTAAGAGGAATTAAAGATGCCATCTACATCAGGGCTCTACAACCATCCCTCAACAGAGACAGGGGGTGCCATAGACTTTCAGCAACTCACGATCCACTGTCCTATCTGCATAACATGACGTCACAGAATCTGTGAATTGCTCATTCCTTGACAAAGACTGGAGTCAGTCAGTCGAAAATTTGGGTAAGTACAATTTTTGGTGTTGGAAAATACAATACACCTTTGATCCAGAAAGACTGCTAGCAAACTTTCAAGTGAAACACCTGATCCTTACCCGACTGATCATGAATACTCTAGATATGTTGTATAGACAAATGTTACAGAAGAAAAATATTCATAACACCAAGATGTCAAATTTCCCTATACCTGACTCAGGACCAGCACCCAGATCCTCCCCTGGGGTCCCACACGTTTCACCACCCTGTCCGAGATGAACCCCCCGAACAACACGCCAAAACAACCACTAAACAGCGGCACCCAGGACATCCACAACCCCACCTGGGAGTCTTTGTAGTAGTAATCAAAGAACAGCTGGGTGTTGTTACCCCAGATATACCCAGCTGGAAAGGAAAAGAATTGTGCTGCGTTAGAAAAAACATTGTGATAAACATGTAGTATAATTGTGTTTATTTTTTTGTAAACACAGGTTAAGTCAAGCTGGCTACCATGTAGGTGACAGCGACAGGACATTTGGTGTACATGCGATATGACCAGCTGCTGCTGTATCTGTGGAACTGTTATGTAACATGTATGTCAATCATCATCATATGAACAGTATATCATAGAGTGCAACTCCTTGCCATCAAGGGCAGGAGGGGCATCATCACTAGATGCCTTTAGACAAAGCTTGCAGCTAGATGTGCAAAGGTTAGGTGTGATAGGTCCTTCAGACTGTCAGGGTAATTTTGTATAACCAGCTGCTATCTTTGAGAATGGTGTACATGTATAATTATACTATAACATGTATACAGGTACAGACACACAGCATCATCTGGCATACTCTTTACACAGTTGGAGCATGGCATGTTCATCAAATGGCAGTTATACTAATTGAACAATACAGAATGCAGAAACTACATATAAATTGTGCAAAGATGTGAGTAAAGCTTTTCGTACCTGCATTCCTGACTGACCCAGCAATTATCAGCATCATCAATGAGGGGTTGAGGAACGATCTCAGGATGGTCCTCAGCTTCCTCAGGGGAGTCAGGTCGTAGCTCTTGTCATCCTTCTCCTTGTCAGTCATCCTTCTCTCTGGCTCCTTGACAGACAGTAGGATCAACAGGCCCACTACAAAACCTGGGATCCCTGAGATATAGTAGGCCCATCTCCAGCCCTGCGGAAGAAATCTTACCTTAAATTTGTTTTTTAAGAACTAAAAGGCCTAGGGATAGAGGGTCAAGCATTTGAACATCTTTTACATGGAAGATGGATTTTTTTCAATCAACCTGAGACTTCATTTCTAAATCAACACTAAAATGTTTGACAAGCTATCTCCTCTTTGAAAAGTTACATTTGTTGCAGTCTTTGTGTGATATGGTTTGTTTGTAATCCACATGCACATACCTTTCCAACTACTTTTGAAAAGTCTTTAAAGAGGCTGTAGTTACTAGTAGTAGAGTCTTTTGTGCGATAATGTTTGTTAGAAATCTACATGTAATGTTACAAACCTGTCCATTGATGTTAGCCTTTGTGATGTAGTTCCCTATAGCATAGGAAAGGCTGTATCCTGTGTAGATGCCCCAGTTGTAAAACCCCATAGCAGACCCTCGTATTTCCTACACAGAGGATGGGAAATCATACAGCAAAAAAGATTTAAACAACAGAGCAATTTGTGAATGAAAAAGTTCAAATGCTTTTAAGTTTAACTATGGTATAGCAAGAACATAGACCCTTTGTTACTGAAATGTGCTGCTGATTGTAGTTGAACCTGCTGAATGTACACTTACAAGAGTAACCAGTCTCCTGTATCTATTTTTGTTCATGCAACAGTTATGTCAGTTCTTGGGTGTTTTTATAACATAAGACCAGGCATATGAAAACCCTCCATGTTTATCTCACCGCAGGGAAGTAGTCTGCAATGATACTGGCAGCAAAAGGTGTGCATCCCGCCTGCCTGTTGATGTGGAGAGGAAGGAAATATCAGTTAGTGGCACTACAGATGTTTTAAAAAGTGTACAGTTCATTATATCACACTGTGAACTCCAAATACTAATGTTAACATCTTACAGAGAAAGTTGAAACAAGACTGTATGTATATGTGACAAACTCTTTGTACGTAGCTATCATAATCATGGCAGCCTTGCATGTTATACTTATAAAGAAAAAGAAAATTAAAGAAAGATTTTAGAAAAACAAGAAAATGTACTCAGAGAGAGCAGACATGGCAAAGCATAAAACACTATCTTCTTATCTATCAAAAACCACTATCCACAGCACCTACCCTATTCCCAGTGCAAATCTCAACAGCACAACATGCCAATACTCCTGAGCAAACCCTGTAAGTATGGTCACTCCACTCCAGAGCATCAGACATACAACCAGAATGTATTTCCTGCAAAAAAAAAGGTACTAGTAAGGACAGAGATTTAGCACCAAATAAAGGTGAGGCCATCCTTCTTACAGAGATATCTAAAGAAGATGGTCAGTAATACTGTAAATGCATTTAAGTTCGCATGGTTTTTACTTCACGGTAGGAAAAAAATTCACGCTGCAAGTTCAACGCGAAAACCGCGAACATAAAACCACTGCGAACATTTCTGCAATTTCAGTATTTAAGATGGGGTCCTAGCCTTACACTGTTACACATCGCTGTCAGGGCCTGATTGGGCCTGACCAACTTGGAAGGGCTGCTAGAAGAATGATTTAGTCAGGCTAGGGCCATATTGTACATGTTAATGGATGCTAATTTACATGTACAAACATCAGGTCATAATAGTTCACAGTAACCTCATGATCATGGCAGTTGAATTCCTACATCTATCAAATATAAGCCTGAAAACATGATTAGCTACTCTCCAAGCAGAGGTCAGGTTTCAGCTTGGTGTGACGTCTTTTTAGGAGTTTTTGGGGGCTTTTCTATTTTGTCATTTTTTTGTATGCCAGCCAAACAAAAAAAAGAAAACCCAACAAAGCCAAAAATCTAGACGTCTTAAACTAGTTGGACCCTAACCTCTGCTTAGAGAGTAATGATGAGCTGTTCACCTGTTCCAGATGTCAGCTATGAAGCCCAGTATCACCCCAGTGATGGTGTAAACTATAGTGAAGGCCGGTCCCACCAGCACCTGATACTGTTCACCACTGCCGTTATAGTCCCACAGACAGTACTGGGTACCGTTAGGGTTGGTCAGATTGGTGCAGCTGGGGGAAATGGCAATAGAAAAGATATGTCAATTTTAAAATAATGGACAGACCTTTCCTGCATTCAGTTACATGCTGGACTTTGACTTTCTTTGGGATCCACAATTAGCTTACAATATGAATGTAGCTATTCTTCCTGTGGTCCTAAAATTCTATTAGCTAGCAGGGTATCTTCTGGACGCCCTACACTACATGTAAGAACCTAGGCGCCCTCCTTTTACAGGGGACACAAATTAAACAGGATGCCCTGCTTCCCTGGTACTTACATATACAGGTAAATAAATGTACACTGCGACTGCAACTTGTACTAGCCTGGATGCCAGCCCAACAATATTTATGATTTATCTAATATCTTTTTTCAGGGTGTAACTCAGGGGGCTTGTAATAGAATTTCCTTGGTTGCTTGTTGGCCCTAGAGCTGACGAATTGGCCTGTGTAGGTCCTAAGTAGCTGGAAACAGTAGCATCCAGGCTACTTGCTTAACTTATCTCAAAAGGAAGGAAACTTAAAGCAGAGGTAACCAAATACAAATTACCTGAACTCATGTTCCACTTTCTTGCAAGTGACGTTCCCAGTAAAGGTGACAGTACTATTTTCCAGACATCCCATGTCTCCGAAGTGGATGTCCTGTGCCATGGGTGCGCTGGTGGTGGCCAGGATGTACCGGTCTAACTGGTTCAGCAGATATGTGACCAGCAGAACACACAGAACGTACAGGGGGTAACCCTCTGAACGGAACAGCTGCAACAGGTTCATGGCTGTTCTTCCTTTTCAGTACCACGCTCTCTGAAATTAAGGCACTATATATAAAAGGGATGTCCCTGTAACATTATCTCCATAAAACTGGTAGCAGCCTCAGAGTTGACCTCCTGGTTCTTATTAGTTGGTAACTGGGAGAACCTGGTTCAAATCTGGGGAAGGGCTCCTGGTTGGAGCTGCATTGGGGTTGCTAAAATTGGGGTCCCATGATCAAGTACATTGGCACCTTGAGCAAATTAAAAGGCACGACAACTGCCTCAGTCTGATAGGTACGTAATGTTACTGGCTGTACTTAAGATGAATATACAACATTCTCACTGGCCACAACTTGAGTATAACAAGAAGGTTTATAACAAGTACTAATGCTTATAACAATGTTTACTGGCCACAACTTGAATATCTGTTCTGTGGGTCTCATGACTACATACATGTAACGTTAATCAGTTACTTCACTTCGACTGATAAGAAAGTTTACATTTTTATGTAACAGGGTCTGAATTGCATAATAGAAGCAATTTTAACCTAAGTCACAACGTTTCTAAAAAGCAACGTTGACCACTAGTATATAACTCGCATTGCAATGGTATGAACGTTTAAATAGGTTTGACTTACCTTAAGGGTACAAAACCAGTAAGGAGCTCGCAACAAAACTATGGACAGGATCACAAGACTCGCACGTGTCCTGAATATAGGTGTACAGTTACCTATTTAGGTTTTCCCGTCCCTATAATTAATTAAACTCTCCTCTCTTAGCTAGACCCGGATGTTTCTCTACTCCAAACGTATCTTGCAGTACTCCTCTCATAACAGTTGGACTAAGGTTCTCCACGAAACGATTTTTACAGCGTAAGTCGGCAGCTAAGCTAACAGGGAGAAACCTGCAAGTCCGGACTGTTGATCTTGTGACTATGACAGTTCACCTCTGGGGTCAACGACCCCATATTACCTAATGTGGACTAATACACTGTTATTTGGGGAGATATTCCTTATAAACCACATGTCGACAAACAAGCTGATTTTTAAACTCTATGTTGTCTACTAAAAAATATTTTTTGGTATCTTTTAGATATGTTTTGAATATTTTATACCCATATTACAGTGAAAATAACAATTGCCATGATCTGACAACCCCATTTGATAGTGGTACTGTCTATGTCCAACCCGGAAGTATTTATTTGGCGGCATACTTGATCAGAAAATTGGCCATGGAAACGCCGAGTGGACGTTGCAGAGGGAACAGACGTGTTTTCTGACCGTGTAAGATGACAGAAAGGAATGGGGAAGAGCCACAGTAAGGACAGGCGGGCGAGAGCGAGGTGAGATGGTTTGAGAAAGAGCAGACCAATTCTTGTAGCGTCATACCGTTGTTGTTTTTACGTAAACTATATATATTTTATATGCCCAGCTATGTGTCGACTGCATGTTGCAACATCATGAACATGTTGGCGCACTGGACTAGGACAGTGATAACTAAGTTTTGGCATACACTTTAAATTTGACTAAAGATCTGCTAATGCTATCTATCTAGCCTTATACAGGGGCTTTTCATTGACATTTTACTAGTAATTGCTTGTTATAATAATGTCATTCACACTTCCGAGTACGCATGCGTTGCGACAGAAAAGATGTCAAAGGTGAAGGCCCCTGATCTGAGACATAAACAAAACCTGTCTCGTCACCCACTATTGCTGTCGCAGCACATGCGCCAGCTCACGAATCCAAGGCACATACCACAAGACTAAAAAAAGGTCTGGACCGGTTAGACTGGTCAGTAGTAAGTGGCGCTTGAACCACACTGTTACAGCAGTTTCAGAACGCAACTATGAAGACTGTAACCATATGCATAAGATGGCCAAACTGAAGATAGAAAAAAACATAAACGGTGTGATAGAAACATTCTCACTATATAGTCTTGGACACCCTGATATCTAAACCATGGAGTACTGATAGCATTGTTACATGTACGTAGTTCCAAGAAGAAGAAAGAAACAATTTATTGTTTTATCAACAGCTCCCAGAAGCCGTCCCAGGACGGTATCGTGACAATGAGCGGGAGTAAGCAGCTGCCCCCGGCACACAGTGATGCCGTCACCTGTCTGGCACCCGTCAGGCCCGGCTTGTGTCTCACCGGCAGCAGTGACAAGGTTGGACTTACTAGTACTTAGCCTGGAGTCCGGCCTTCTTTAAGCTTTAGTCCGCTACCCAAGCTCCGCTCCCCACCAAGAAGACTGGGCGCCATTACCATTCAAACGGTTGGGGATGATGTCACGTAATCAGCTAACTCAAGTGGCTCGCACTGGGGGCGGTTACTCAGCCGATTGGATGACTCCGCCGTGCGGTAGTCCAATCACCATGCAGTATATTTCACGTGACCAACTGTTTTGCTCTTGGCAGGGTGCGAAATACCTGGTTGCACGTTGCACAGTGCAACAAGATTTCGGTTGGTGCAAGTTAATTCCAAACCCAGGTAGCGCAGTGTGCAACCTTATATTTTGAGCCAAAGATTTCAATCAGAGCCCTGGAAGCTCACAAAAACACAGTGTCACTCTCATAAAATTCGGTAAATCTTCAATTGAAATAAAGAAATCAACACTTTTTCGTTTTAAACCATCCAAAACTCTTCATAGATTGTGGAATTTGAGCTGAAAAAGACAAAACCACACTGCCCTCAGCTAAACAGGATGTTGTTAGGTCAATGGGAACACAATACTATCTAATATATATTTTGAAATGTTAGTAGTATTATACGCTACATACGAGCTTGATTTGAAGAAATCGGTGAATGTTGCTGGAGCAACCTGAAATTTGGATGTGCAACCTAGCATTTGCCCTTGGTTGCAACATGGGCAACCTGGCTCAAAAAAGTATTTCGCACCCTGTCTTGGTGGGGAGCAAAGCTTGGTTAGCGGATTAAAGCTAAGAAGGCTGGACTCCAGGCCAGGACTTACTTACTTTACATGTTATAATTATACATGGGCTTAAACTTTTATCCAAGACACGGACTGAGGCTATTCAATCTTCAGCAGCTATTCTGACTGGCCGGCTCCCTTCTGACTCAAGTCAAGTGACATGGACTGCCCTTAAATTTGACAAGAGGGCCAAGACTAAATGGATAGCCTCCTACAGTATGTGCCTGTCACAAGTTAAGACGATCATACCACCTTGGGTGAGGGAGCCTGCTAAACTTGCTAGAATGGCACCCGGGCTACTTACAATAAGTTACATATACATATAGTAGGTCAATGATGCAATATCTTGCCTGGTATTGTTAACATTTTGAACTATATCTTGGACTTTCTAAAACTGGACATTTTAGCCATAAAGTGGAAACATAATACTGGTTCATCACTTTTTCATCATTGAGAAGTAGAGTGTTTTAGAGGTTTTGTTTGCCGTGTGTATTGCAGACAGTGGTTCTGTATGACTGGACTCAAGGTGCCGTCAAAAGAAGATGGAGTGGGCACACCAGGGAGGTTACAAAGGTTGGACATCTTCCCTTCATTCTGATAATGCTAGCTAAAAGCTCTGAAATTGAAAAGCAGAATATACAGAGTCATGCAGAAACAGAAACAGTGATGCCACTCAAGATAGACCAGCAACCGAAGTTGTTTTATTGTATTTCGTAATTGTTGAAGTACATGTAGATCAATTGAAATACGAGTGGTCGCTGTATGTTTTCCTTTGGTGTATTCCATGACTGGTAGGAAAATGGATATCAGTAGATAAGATTGCTTATCAATATCTAAATGAGAAGATCAAAATTATTAATTACTAATTAGAATGTAAATTAATATTTTGCTAAACACATGCTTTTTGACTACCATGAAAATAATTGCTTGGGGTATAATGTTGTTCTATGCTGTTCTGTAATTCAGTTGCTGTTAAGTTGGTAAATCTATATAGTCGGAAACTTGGATGATGATGATATGAAAATAATGATATTTATTGCATATTGATATAGATGTTTGGGTTTGGCAGGTAGCATACAGTGCAGGACTGGATGTTGCATTCAGCGCTTCACGTGACAAGACTGTTCTAATGTGGAAACTCAGCAACATAGACACAACCCCCATCAGAGCCTTCAGAGGGCACACTATGGTGGTTATGGGGATCACAATGAATCCAGGTTTGTTGAAGAATATTTGTTGTTTGTTTATTACCCTGACGATGATTGTTAAAATGTGCGTGCTGTTTTGAATGCATGGCAGTGTACCTACCTACCTACCCACCTAGTCCCTTGACCTCCGGGTCGTTGGGGGAACAAGGTGTTATTTCCCTGTACTTTGACAGTTGTCTTTGCAGTTAGTACAAGTGCAGCAATGCCACCTAGCAGCAATGTACTGTGATGCATGCAGACAACTTTTTGCATGTCTCATGCACTGCTCATAGCTAGGTCTGTCATGCAAGTAGAACAGTCTCCTGGCTCCCGAACCCAGATATCTGCCAGTCCACAGGCCGCATACCTTAACCACTAGGCTAAAAGGTCTAGACCAGTTAGACTGGTCAGTTGGAGTTGCTTGAACCCCACTGTTACACTGCTAAGGAGGCTATGAATACCCCTAGACTGTAAAACTGGTGATCAAAAATCAACCTAATTTTGAGACTGTCTTTGCTCTATTTGTGCCTATTATTTCAGACAATACTCAGGTGTGTACAGGGTCCAGAGACAACTCCTTAAGAATGTGGGACGTGGAGACAGGTGCTTGTCTGATGGAGAACTCAGTTCCAAGGAACTTGGTAAGTCTTGAAGGGTTCAGCCCATTCTTTTGCTTGTAAGAAAAATCAACTGTCCTCACTGTACATTCCTGGCTGCGATCCCAACTTAGACTACTTCAGTCAAACCTGGATTCAGCAGCCAAGGGACTGAGGCAAATGGTTGCTGAGGACAGGGTGGGGTTAACTATGTAAAAATGGACGGAACTGTCTAAGGTACCGTACCTTGCATAGTCCAGTGCCTAGCGGCCCTGCCTCTGAAACTAGAAGTCCCAAGTTCGATTCCGGCTGTGACGCTTACTTGACATGCACATTACCGGAAAGGGTTGCAGTCCTTAGGACGGGACGTTAAGCCATGGTCCACTGTTCATTGTACTTGTCAAAAAGAGCTCTATAGAGGGTGATTTCCTTGGTACAATGAACCTGTAAATACTGTACATAATATTATTATGTAGTGTCTGCCTTCTCTGTCACAAACAGTACATTTGTACTAGTGGAAGAATAGCACTTCTGTGAGCTAAACTGGATTGATATCACCTCCACTGTTTTAATGTATCTTGTGACTGGAGGTGGTTGCTTGTGCTAGATCACAGTAGGTGGTTGACTAGGTTTGACTGTACTACTGTCAGTCTAATACAGACAAGGACATTGTACTAGTACTGTTACAAGTTTAGAAAACAATTCTAAATATTCAGAGAGCAAAGTTTAAAAAACAGTTAGTTGTTTGTTTGGCAGTTTATTGTGCTGCTTGTCGTCGACATCTTTATTTGTTTTCCTGGGTTTTTCCAGTTTCTATGTACCCCAATCCCCCCATCCTGCTGCCTTGTGAAGTTTGCACTAGAATTGTAGACAGCATGCCAGTCCTGGAAGAGGCCAATGACCTGTTGACCTCCTTACAACTGCATAATTCAAAGTGAAGATGACAAGATGTGCTAGTTTGCTATATATCATGTGTTTTACCTCCGATTCTTCAACATTCTGCAAGCTGTTCCTACTGGTACAACTAACATGATTAAGAAAAAGGTACAACAACAAATAGTAATTTTTATTATGAGGTATCTACATTTTGTAGTTTAATTTTCATTATAGATTTCAATGTTACAGAGTTAAACATTAAGCCTGTAGTTTTTGTCACTTGTTAAAACAGGTACATAACAATAACATTATGCTTCTACACCACATTTTCCCTGCTATTACTTGTGGATCATATTATTTACATCTATAGCACCAACTTGAAATCAACAACGTCTTTTCGAAAACTATAACACAAATCACAATCCATATTTGCTAGATTAGATTGTGAACTAAAGCATTAGCAAACAAACCTAAAATACGATAGAATATGTGCAAATAACTCTTCATGAAAACAACAATAGTTTTAGTACACGTTAAATGTTCTTTTATCTCTTTATACGATACCAACATCATATAAGTCATAGGTTTGTATTCTTCTCGTATACACAAAGGACCAAGTTGGACCAATTTCCAGAAATTGGCCATGGTGCTCAAGTTTTATCATACTCAATACATTCCAAATAGAAAATAGTTAAGAATGGTAAAGAACTAGAATATAAAAAAATGTGAGCTTTATAATCGAATCCAACTATGTTCCATTGTCTTATTCTATCAAACAGTTACTGATCATATAGCACCGTTTTTGTGTTAAAACTTTAATAAAAGGTACGGAAAAGTGCTAAGTTTCCGTTGACTTGCCCATAAAACTAGCTGGTCTAATTTTCATCTCTGTCGTCTTTAGAGAGTACCAGTATCCTAGCCAGTTCACCCACGTCACACCGTCAGCTTGTGCACTGCTGTAGTTTCCATTCACGTAGTACACACCATTCAGATTAGTGTTGTAACACCAGTCATCCCTGTACCACCACCCACCCTTGTACGTC
Source organism: Branchiostoma lanceolatum (assembly GCF_035083965.1). Classification (NCBI taxonomy): domain Eukaryota; kingdom Metazoa; phylum Chordata; class Leptocardii; order Amphioxiformes; family Branchiostomatidae; genus Branchiostoma; species Branchiostoma lanceolatum. The sequence continues at coordinate 15,404,034 of NC_089730.1, forward strand.
TCCGCACAGGTGGCCCTACCCTTGTTGTGTTTTAGTTCTTGAACGCGGTCCTTCGTGGAAAAGGGCTGGTTATTATGGACCTCTATAAAGGCGTCTCCCGCGCTACCGCTGTACCCATGTATATGTAGGGCGTAGTTTCTATCCTCGTTTTCTAATGTGAAGTTTTCGTACTCTGCGAATTTTTGTTGTCCTTGCCAACTTCCTAAGTCGAATCTCAGGCTGTATGTCCCTTGCTTCAGTATTGTGTAGATCTTGTTGTTACCGAGCCAGTGGTCCTTGATGACGACTCCGAAGCCCGTTCTGTACTGGTCCCACGTACGGGAAAAGTCGACGAGACCGTCACTTCTCCTCTGGATCACGGTCCACCCACCTCCTGCTGTTTCCATGTCGCAGTACACCGCGAAAGCTTCGGAGTTGTCCGGACGAATGTAGTACCTCCCTGACATGGTCTTGCCCTTCTCGTACAACTCCGAGCAGTCTCTCGGTAACCCTGACCTCTTGACGATCCCGTAATCTTTGTCGACAAATTTGGTGCCCATGTCACTCTCCATGGGGTGTTCCATTGGCATGAGGTCAATGTCCATGGCAGCCTGCGGGAGGACGTCAGTCTCTCCGAGAAGCCCAACACCCGCAACCTTCTCACAACACTCCAGGAGAAGTTCCTCCAATTTGGCGATCTGGGCACTGTGGAAGGTCTCTGTCTGGCGGATGTCGGACAGGTCGAAGGTCGTGTACTGCACGAGCTGTTCTAATTGGTCGGTTTTGGTTCGCAGCTGGTCCAGGTAGGTCAGCGCCGTGGAGAAGGAGATGTTGAAGGACGAGACTTTGGAACGCAGCTCCCTGTTCTCCGCCTGCACCTGTCTCAGCAGGAGAACCAGTTGAAGTAACAGGCTGGCTTGATCGCGGAATTTCACCTGCAGTTCCGTCACCTCGTTCTTCATCTTACGCACTGCGTCGTCCACTATGATGTTCGAAGTCCGCACAGGGTCCTCGTTGGGCTCGCCTGTTCCAAACTCTTCTCCATCCTCAGAAAAGCTTACCTTCCCATTCAGTAAGGTTTCAAGACTGTCCGTTGTGTTCTTGTCAAGTCCGATGAGTTTCAGAGCTTGGTACAGCACTTTGGTCCAGTTGGTTCCTTCCCATGGCTTCAGGATAGACTTGTAGTCCGCCTGTAAGGTGGATCCAGCTTTGGTGGCGTTACCAAACATCATGTCCCTCATGACGGCGCGTAGGTTCGCGTTCTCCTCTCGGAGATCCTCCATCTCCACGGACTGCCGCTGGTTGGCTGTACGCACCTCGTTCAAGTCGGTTGCCAGGCGACGCATCTCGAACTGGAGCTCCTGAAGCTTGCTGGCGTCGTGGATTCGGGACTGCTCCAGTTGGTTGATCTTGGTTGCATGTTCCCTGCAAAACAACAAACAGCATATTTAAGTTCAAGGCTGAAACTGCTTAATTGTGCAGGGTAAGGGTTGAAGGGTAAGGTTGAAGGGTAACCTAGAATTTCTCTGGCCAAATTAGATGCTGAAACTCAAAGTAAATGTAACTGTTGCGAAGGGTTTTGAAATACCACCAAACAAGTTGTTGCCAACAAGTACAGTAGAGGCATGCTCATTAGATAGCTCCCTTTAAACAACTTTGCCCTCAGCTAGATGTACAAAGGTTAGGTGTGACTGTGTAATAGAACCAGCTGCTACTGCACCGCATGCCTGCAAAGCTGGTGTGTTACACCAAAGGAAGTTAAACTGGCTATACGGTGACAGAAGCTGGCGTGTTACGTCAAAGGGTGGTTATACTGGCTACGCAGATACAGAAGCTGGCGTGTCACCCTGAAGGACGGTTATATCAGCAGCTACATGTATATAGATACTGATACAGAAGCTGGTGTGTTATGTCAAAGGACCAGCTATACAGATGAAAGGTCTACTATGTCCAATAAAATGTGCGGACATCTGTGGCATTCCATTTAGATATAGGGTCTTGGGTTCAAGGAATTTATTATGTGCGGTGCACTGAGTTTAATGGGGCAGGAGGAATTCCATTGGCTGGACTGTCTCCTCTCAGGTCTATTTTCAAGGACCTCCTGGAAAGATAGGTCATGTGTGTCAGACAAGGGCAGTTGGCAAATGACATAGTCAACATATCTTGGCTTGAAGTTAAAGGCTTGTTACTACAGATATGGAGTGCTGAAGATAGTAAAAATGATGGAAGGAGAAATGTCATTTTGGAAAAAATGCCCCATTTTTCGTCGTTAACTACAAGTTTGTTTGAGTGCTGTTTGTCTAAGTGTGTGTGTGTGGGGGGGGGATGTGTATGCATATTTTCGAGAATCTGTGGATGGATCCTTATGATATTTGGTACTTGGTGAGTTGGGGTTGGAAGAACCAAGGACAAGTTTGATAATGGGCCCCTAGCGGCTTTGTAATGTCTTGCAGCAGAGCTTTTGGTTTCGATATCTCGTGTTCTGGACATATTATGGTTGTGATTTTTGTCTATTGACGTTCTCAGACCTTAGGTGTCTAAATGCCTTGCATCGTTGGCCCCCTTTTCTTTGCTGTAACAACAACAACCATCTGTACTTCATTTACGAAGGTACATGTACATGTACATACTAGATGTGCTCCCTGACGTTATAATGCTGGCAGTGTTTACCAATGGTCTTTGTCCTGCATTAACTTTCACCATTCCTCTTGCAGAGATATGTTATGCCACAGAATGTTGTTACAGTTAGCTTTTCCTTTTAATATGTCAGTTCCTAGACTTTTCTTTTTCTTGCCTCTAATGCCAATGGTCATCATGACGACCATTCTGGCATGTTGGGAAAGTCGTGTAAAGTGCCTCTCCAAAGGGCACAAGATCGGTGACACGGCAGGATTCAAACCCGGGACCACTTGGCTCTGAGCGGAACACGCTGCCGTTGCGCCACACGACCCCACAAGACTTGATTATGGTATTCAAGAGTGGAGCCAAAAGTCTAAGCTTCATGTTGTGTTCTTGTCATTCATCTGTCTGTGTGCGGTGGGATATGAACTGTCCCTTTCAGAAGTGATCACACTCCCTAGGTGAAAGATATGTTCCAGTAGGCTGGAGGTTTAACCCTTGGCGGCTGACCATCAGCAGACTGGTCCAAAACTTGAGAATATATACATAAGGGCTTGCCCAAAAAGAGTGGGTGGTAGATACTACATTGTACACCTGGATCAAATATTGAATTTCCTACTTTCATAACTGACTGCGCAGAGATACTTCATATGATAAGAAGTAAAAGTCTAAGAGCTTATGTTACAGTCTGTACGGATCTTGTAAGTATGTGATTGTCACTTTTTAAAAAGTAAATCCATCGGAATTTTAACCAGCTTTCATATGCTAATGCAAATAAAAGGAATGTAGATGGAATTAACTTTCACAGCACATTAATAGGCCTCGAATCAATCGTAATATCAATGCGCAAAATATTGCTGGTCCAGGAGTGTTCCAGTATATCTACATTTATATGCCCAATTTTCACTAATTTCAGGAAGACAATGCCAAGGATCGATAAATGCAGATGAAGACATTCTAGGCTTGCATGTCAAACTTTCTGTCCAACCTACAGAAACCCTTCAGAGGAAGCTGCCAAAGACCTTGTGGTTAAGCTGATATGCAGACTTGTTTGTGGTGACTAGTACAGGCACACAGATGGCTTATTTGGCACCTGATGCACTTGGCAGGATGTCATCATACATGTACCACACTCTGCCAAATAAGTACTAGTAGTTGGCATGTTTTCAAAATGACCATGATTACTGTATTTACAGTATAGAGTAGTAACTAAAGGTTTATCATTACTGTGCTTCCTCCTTTAATTTTCTAGTCTGCTGAGTTTAAGGGTCTGATAATAATAGATGGCATTAGATGTGTCATCATTGTACAAAATGTAGTTAACTGGTTCAAGTGGCGATAAACCATTCTGGTCAGTTAATCTTGTTACGAGACATGAAATGACGGAGAATAATCGGATTACATCATTTGCCACCAGTGCTGTTGGCAACACCATACATCCAGATGGTAAAAGGATTAAAACAAATTTGAAGTAAAAAGCATCATAAAAGTCTGACTGTCGATTTGGCTCAACATTCTCCAACTTGGAACTGTTTTCTGGCAAGGAACATGCTATAACATACTGGCACCTAAGCGGACAAGGCAGCTTTGCCATAAAATCTTGAGTGAAGACTACATCTTCTGACATGTAATGGCTTCCTCGTATATTGCTTGCCCCATTCTAACAGCTTGACTGATGATGTAAGGTAGTAACTTAGGTGACTCGCAAAGCTGCCAAGTTAAGTGCTTCAAGGTATGTCAACATGCCGCACAGACATGTACATGTTGGCACATGGGTCAGGGCTCGAAAAATACTGGGTGCATTGGAGCTGTGCACCTAATTTTTGACTCTGCACGGCAGTGCACCTAGATATTTTATAGGCTACAGTAAACTTAGTATAGCATATTTCGTGGAATTTAAGAATCAGAAAAAGCAATACACGTATAACCTTTGTTGTACTTTGATGTATTGTTTGAAATTTTGAAGTTACATGTTGCTATTAGCATTACAGATTGAAGTTCTTAAGGTGCAGTAAGATTTGTAATTATGTTTTGCTGACATTTTACTTGTTAAATTATCTTATGCTGTGCAACCAAAATTCTTTCTGTGCGCCTAAGTTTCTAGGCTAGGTACACCTATTCCAAAAATGACTTAGGAGCCCTGTGGGCGTATCCCTGGCCGACTTCCATGTGTTAAAGCCCACAAGTTAACCTCAGCATAGGCCAGGCTGTTAACCTAGTTTTTATGCTGGGTGGGGTATATATATACTTGAAGATGTTTCCCAGTCCTTTTGTAGGAGGACAACTTTGACACTTAAACATGTGCTGAGATTGAACAGAGTAATTTCTCTTGGCAATGCTGTGGTACAAAAAGGACAGATGTTTGCCAGTTGTTCGTTTGCCAGATGTTTTGATGCCAATTGTTCGCTGCAATGAAGATATATGATAACAGGGAGGACAAAAATTGGGCTCATGAACTTGAGGGGATGTTTGGTGAAGGGCCAATGTACTGTACATGTATGTCTGTTAATCATGTGAACACCATCAAGACTCCATGCAGCACTGGTGTCTATACTATATTCAAACTAGAAAAAATTCTGGACATATGACAACAGCGTGCCACGTCTTGAAGTTGAAAACTTTTTTTTTCTGTGTGCGAATCGGCGTGGAAAATATCTGTCCTACGACGCAAGGACAGATATTTTTCATGATCTATTGTATGCTTTTATGATCTATGTACCTCCAGGTTACTTAGTAGACGTACATGTACAACAGAGGTCTTCGGCACTCCCAGCCTCATGTAAATCGGAACGTGTCCCATGACACTTTCCAGGCACCGGCTTTCCCGTTGCAGGAGGTCTGAATATATACTAGTATGTGTTTGCGTGGCACATCTGTGTATTCCTCTGCACTAGCTGCGGCCCAGGTCATCACTAATCTGTGGGAAAGTAGCCTTGTTTTTGTCATGAATGAAAAACAAACAACGTTTGTTACCTTGTCATGGTTCTTTCCTTAGTTATCAAAATTTCCCTACCTGCCTGTCACTTGTGCCACCGCCATCAGCTTGGCCTGCTCCCTGTTCTCCTGTACCTCCCGGATGACCTGACCCTGCACCCCCATGATGGTCTTCTCCAGCTCCTTGTAGTCACTTTCCGACTTTTGGAAAAAATCCGAGGACACGATTGACGCTCCCGCCTCCCCCTTCATGGCTTGTTGCGGCAGATTCAACCTGGTGTATGCACCCCGATCCACGTTGATCTGGATGTTTGTCGTGATGGGTTGGCCGTTAGGTCCTGGGATGGTGTAAGAGTACTTTTCCGAGTTGGCCTCAGTACCCTCGGCTGGGTTTGTAGGGCTCATGTCGATGTTGTGGACTTGAGTTTGTGTCTCGGGGGCCTGGGAGGGTTCTTCCTGCTTCTGTCCCAGTGCTGGGAAGGACAGCAGCACCAAGACGATCAGGAACTCCATCCTCCGCACTGCTTTTCCTGTTGAAAAAAAAACAAAATGTAGGTTAAAGTTGAAAAACAGGTCAACTTTGATGAAGGGCTTTTGACCATGGATGCTTTTATGGATATAATGACACATTATGTCAGTGAGGCCGACTGTGTTTCTGCAAGGGCAACATCTGACTGAGCTCTGTAGACAAATAGTTAAATGAGTCTACAAGCTGATGACCTTCAACATAATTGCAAACATTCGGCTTAAGGGCTGTACAACACCAAAACACTACTAGTACTCTTAGTCTTACTAAGTCTTAGTTATTTCAAAGTCACATCTGTATCTTGTTGGTTAGAACTGAGTGCTAAAGATGTAAAAAAAAAGACTTAGATGTCTGTTTAGAGGAACCCCAACCCATTACCAGTAGGATGTGCCTCAGCATATGGACGTTTGATGTATGGGTTGGGATTCAAACCCATGATCTTGCGATCCGGACTTGTGATGTTACCATGCAAGCGCTGGACAGTTGTGCTACTCACGATATATCCTTTGTCGGTGATGAACAAGCCAGTTGTTGGCTGTTTGTCATTCTATTAACTGTCACAGTTTATTTTTAGTAGGAATCACAGCCCTTTTATCCTAGGGGTGAAAAGATCAAGCTATGTTGAGTTGTCTGGATCAGTGCTGCAGCCGCTTATGAATACCAAAACCTCTGAATACCAAAAACTGTTACTAGGGTACAATAACTTCAAGGACGATACTGTTACTGCATTTATATTTCAGTTTGCAGGGATTTAATTTCGCCATAGGGAGAAAATTGAGTGTTCGTACTGGTTTTAAGTTCACGGTTGAAACAAATTGGTAGGCAGGCAGAAGGACAAGCATTTCACGGTAAAGAGGTCACCGTAAAAAACACAAGGATAAAACAATCGCGAGAATTTCTTCAATTACAGTAATAGGAAAGGTCAACATATCTCACTAATAGCCTTGCCCTCAAGTCTATTTTTAGAAAGGATAAGAGAAAGTTTGTTTCCATGAGTGAGGAATAACTTACCTTACCTTAGACCTTATTATCTATAATTCTTGAATATATTGTAAGCATCTGGTTACCAGTGCTGTCCTTATCTTGTTTACACACTGAAAGGAAATATAATTGTCACAAAGTCCTACAATCACTGTTATGGTAACAAACTGTAGTTTCCAACACATACAGCGTATACTACATATGTAGCTATGTGTCCATACACCCCCCTCCAAGTCCCCTGGTAAGATCCCAGCTGAGAATCACTTGACATGTTTTGCTCTGTTTCCTCCTGGTAGACTATACAAGTGCACCCAAGTACCCTGGGCTTTCCAGACCACACAGTCTCAATGTTCTCTAGACGTTACATGTATGTCTGACGACTTGCAGATTGTAAGAATCCCCACAAGTGGGCACACAGTTTGAAAGCAAAATGTAGGCTTTCTGTACACTGTAAATGCAGAAATGAACTCTTTACCATAGCATGTCTTTACCTCTTTACCATATAAAAAACAGAAGTTCCGCTGCAGTGCCATAATTAGCTGCTAGGGGACCCAAAATCTGATCGTTTTGAGGTCTCATGAAGTCTTACCCGTGTACAAAATGTACCAATTTCCAAGAAAATGATCCACCCAGGCATTCTCGAGTTATTAGGTGCACAGACACATGCACCGGAAAACATAACCTTATTGCCAAAGGTAATTAGGATGCTTTGAAAAGTACTGGACAATTCAAATAGCAACTTTACTTTACCTGCTACCTGTGAGTTTTGCAGCTACAAATGTATGCTATCCCAGCACCCATTCACATGAAGTCTGGCTCTGTCACTGAAGCGTTACCAGGGACCATTCATTTTTACTAATACTTTGCATTAGACTTTAAAGCACATTTTGTACTTGCAAATTAAAAACCACTTGCTTTCTACATGCAGTTATATGTCTACTTGTGATATTTCACTTTTATTGGATGATTCTATGCCATTTTTTGCTCCAACAGGGCTATTTTCCACTTTTACCCACGTGTTACCAATTTTCTGTTTACCCCTGTAGCGTCCGTACCCCCTACCTGTAGCATCCGTACCCCCCATTTAAAGTTTTCAGCAAAATACTGCCAAAATTGCTATCAAAATAGTACAAATCTGAGCTAATACATCAATGACAGTTGAAACAGATATAGAATGTTAAAATTTTCAGTAAATTTGTGACTTTGTGATGAATTTTAGATGTGTTTTTGCCTATTTTTGGGACAAACCTCAGCATACGTTTGGTACACGGTAACACCCATCCCAAACACTGTAAATGGTTACTTCCAAACCAGCTAGATGTCTTTGAGATGAAAGATGATACCCTCCAAGAAATTTAAATGTCCCAGAATTCCCACACCATGTGCCCTGATCCCAATTCAGTTGGTGCAGTGGTTAATAAGGGGGGGGGGGGGATACGGTATTAGCAGCGGAGGCTAGACCCCAGGATCAGAGTCAGCTCAAAATAAGGATATTGAACAAAAGAGATAAAGCCATTGTGTGAGCCATCAAAAATTCAGTTTATCAGAAAGAGCACACTGTAAGAAACAATATGGTTTTTGTTTGAAGTAAATTTGATGTTATGGCTGAGAAATTGGCAATTTAAGATTTTGGGCCTTTGATTCCCTACAAGATTCGCTAAGTAAGCAATTTTATCATTTTTCATATATCTCAAGAACAGAACATCAGACAACCACCAATTCACCTGTGTATTTTATTGTGAACATATTGAAACATGCTTATTAGACAACTCAGGCTGATGGGCAGGAGAAAAGACATGCATCATTTGCATGGCTGGGGTGATTGAATTTGAAGAACAGGTCTGGAGGAAGAAGCTCAATTATCCTTCATGAAAAAAAATGAAGAAGTATACATTTGGCCAGAAAACAAGAACACCTCAGGAGAACCAACAGAAAACATCCTCTGAACAGTGGGCTTTTCTCTCCTGAACAACTTCAGAGAGCAAGTCTGATTCTCTGAAGAAGACATTGAAAAATTAAAGAAAATTTCAGTCAAGAGCTTGAAACAACACCAACAAGTTCAAGTAATTCATTCAGTGTTATAGGACACAGTTTGTAGTTCTCTCTTTTCAATTTAATTGATTAGTATGGATAAACTATGTTGGTTAGTATAATAGGATCCTTTTTATTTTCTTTGTATCAATTAGTAGATGTAAAAGTACAAGACTTTCAGAGCTACATGATGTACGTATGTAGCGTCCGTACCCCCTACATTATTGTCCCTTTTCCTGGAGTTAAATGCGAAATTTGCATATAACAAGATCAAATGAACTATTCTTTTGTTTCCTTGTGATACTTTGACGATATGAGAAGTGTTGTTTCAGTCATGTGTGCAATCTAAGCTTGTTTGATAGGTAAGACCCACCCTTCCAACACCTTGTTCTGAAGCACTAAAGATCCATAATGGAATTCGGAAGAAATCTTTAATCAAACTATTCTGCTCATCCTTTTCTTTGTTAAAATACTGTGACAGCATTTGTGAATGCTTTAAAGAACAGCCATCAGCAAATAATTATTGTTTTAATCATTGTTTAAACAGTTCAGACAAATTGATAAAGCACCAATGTATGAAGTCTGTTGTGTAGCGTCCGTACCCCCTTGCCCACATGTTTATTTATAGTAATTAGAAATGTTTGCAAGTCATGCTATAATCATTACTGCTGGAGTTTCATGTAGGATCATCTATTGGATGAAATAGTGCCAAATTTTAGCTGCTGAAGTGCCTGGGTGAAGAATAATACTATTTGACCTTATTTTACAGATAAACAATAGAATAGCGTTTAAAATTATTTTGCAATAAATGACCAGAAAATGCCCACACATGGATATACTGCAACCTATTGTGGTTTTCTAGGGTAGGAAATGGTAGTTATTGAAGATGATAAGGATTAGCAACCATTTGTCATTCCTTATTTGAATCAACAGTATGTTACTGTCCAAGTAGTTTTAAAGTTGTAGCGTCCGTACCCCCCCAATGGTCCATCCATAGAAAACCCTGCATCAAACTTATAAAAGCTTGTTGTGCGGAGATCCTTTAGGATAGTATGCCCAAAGCATGTACCTTTGAACTGGCAACAACAAATTTACAATATAATGAAGTTGAATTTTGGTCCCCAGTGGCAAGGTTGGGGTACACCTGATTGTGAAATAGCCGACAACCTCCATGGACTGGAGCCACAACTTTACTGGTCTGGGTCCTGCAGAAATACAGAGATCAGATGAGGGTCTGCATGGGGGGATCCTGGTAACACTTAATGAAAATCTAGAAAGCTGGCATCGCTAAACGATAAATTCAGGAGGGCTAACAATGCTTAACGGTAAATCATCTTGTTCTTGCAACTGTCTTTCGAATGCTTTCATTGGATTATTCCTATGTGCCTGTGGCGTGTCTTGCAAAACTAGTTTACCAAAATGAATGTACCAATGCCGACACAGCCAAACTGTTGAGACTTTTTGGGTAATCTGGCATTCGACTTGGCTAAACCAAGAATTTTTCAATAATGCTTGATGATGAATTAAGGATCACTAAAAACGTGCTACATAGAATAAAAGCCAAAAATTACGTTTCACAAATAATTTACCATCAAGGTTTAAGATAGCTCGCTACGCCTCACAAAAGAGTCACGCAGACCCTCATCAGGTTCTACAGATGTGGAGCCAGATGAGGCCAGGAATTGAAAAGGTCTCCATGCTCACAAGTTTTGTACATCGGCAGAGGTTTAGTGTTACTACTGTTTGCCACATGCATGATGAAGTGTACCTTGACCCTCAAGGGATGAACATATATATTGTGTATAAGAAGAAAGGTCTTGAACTTTTGACCTAGAAAAGAAATACGGTATTATTTAGCACCATTTTAGAAATCAATTTAGCAATTTGGTTAGGAGTCTCAATTGTAATGTTGTTTGGTAAGTAAGAAATTAAGAATAGATTGAAACATCTCATTGACAGATGACTGGTGCAATGGCCTAGTCGGTATACGTAGATTGTTCACGTTGCACATGGTAGGTCGTGAGTTTGATCCATGGCCAATGGTACATACTGCTTTCTCTGCTTAAAGAACTCAGGATTTGGGAAAAGAGTATAGCAGTTAAACACACAACACTACCAGCTGCAGTGGACTTCTGCCATAGTGATTGCACATAAATTGTGTGGCCCAAGGGCTATTGAAGCTGAGATGGGCACCGCCCTATGCACCATCTGGTGCGGCAAGGACTAAATATGACTTAGCATCCTTTTTTAGATCTAGGCTATAAAAAATCTAAGAATAAGATTCAAAAGAATATCTCTGAAAAAATTCAAGAAATGCTAAATAATGAGTGAGTGATGGCTGACACACGAGGGTCGTGTGTGTAGATGTGCCAGTCGGAAAACCTGATCTTTCCCAGAGGCTTCAGTCTCCTCTCAACATCTGCTTGGAGATTGACAACATTACCTTCCAAAGACGTTGACAGATTGCAGACAAGTGAGAATGTGGCCAGGCCAACAATGGCTGAAGGGAAGACCTTCTGGCCTCAGCAAATAATTCCCCACCAATTTACAGTTAGGTCCGATGGTGTCTGCTGAGCACATGAGGCAACCTGTGGATACTTTGACATTCCTTTTCGCCAGGATGAAACCAAAGTCTCTAAGAATTTACCATGGGAACTAATTGCAGAGATAGCTAAAGCAGAAGCAGACTTGTTTTCAATGGGAAAAATGTAATACTCTTACAGTCTTACTGTACGTGTTTCAAAATGCAAGATTTCGTCTGCTCATTAAAACCATTTGGTTGAAATTCACCAGGAGGTTTAGATCTTCAATTGACATTCCCCTAAAGTTCTAGACATTATTAAGTACCTGTTGTTGGTCATGTAGACAAATCACAACACTCTCTATCCATTCAAAAGATTTTTGACACAATACTATGTTCATCAATTTGGGAGGGGGGCTAAAATCAGGTATATACTTCCTACGTTGGCCCCAGCTTGGGCATGTTGTAAGGGATTGCATTCATCTTTCGGATGGTGACATAAAGCCGGCCGCCCCGTGTATGAGGGAGCTTAAGGCATAAGTCTCAAGTGTCAAACCTATGCATGCACATAAAAGAACCCAACACACTTATCGAGAAAAGTGGGGTGACTTGCTGATGCTTGGCTAATATCGTGAGCCGTAGCGAAGCCGCATTGCACTACTAGCTTAAACGAAAAAGCGTCAGGCTTTGTCCTCATTCTGAGGTTCGATCGCTTTACCTCTTTAAAAAAGTGGACAAATAGATATAGAATCTGACATATTTGCTGATTCTGGATGTCAGAGTAGGGTCACCAGATTGTCCTAGCCAGCCAGCCTGGTCCTATACTAACCTCCAGAACTAAAAGCATCTGACAGGTGATATATTACCTTGGAGGAAACTTGATACTGAATCCACAAGGAAGTGTCAGAGTGTTTGTCATCATGTGCTTGTCTGTGTAAATATTGTAAACAACATTAGAGCTTAGGGATGACTCAATGGGTTCTGGACCTCTGGCCTGTATTAAACTAGCCTGGGTGCCATCCTATTTCTGCCAGGGCTCCAACACAAGTGTAGGAGCCTTGGTAGAAATAGGATGGCACCCAGGCTAGTGTCAAACCTCCCTCTCTATCAAATCAGAGGATTACTGCAGGTCAGGAATTGATACTGTAAATGTTGAAATTTTCACAGTGAGTGGTTTAAAGTTCGTGGTGACCTCTTAACCGCAAACTTACAGTTCAACTACCTCAAAAATGCTTGTTCAGTCTTCCGACAACCTACATTTGTACCTCTGATGTTTCAATCGCAAACTTGAAACCACTGCAAACACTCCGTTTTTTCCCTATTACCAAATTAAGCCCCCACGAACTTAAACTTAAAGGCATTTGCAGTGCTTCTTAAAAGTATATACATTTGTACTACAGCTAATTCTGTGTCCAAGCAACTGAACTTGAGTTTATATGTGATACATATCCATGGGACAGGAGTATAGTATAATACATATTATCTTCTAGAATAAATTTACTCATTATTACCTCTATATTTCTCCTGACTGTCCATGAAGTGACAGGTCTCATCTATAACATGTCTTGCCTCATGCAAGTATGGAAAAGTTTAGAATTCTTTCTTTTTTTCTACAGCTGTTGTGAATGACCAAAGTTGTAACTTTCCCAAGTTCTTACATGTTTACATTTGTGCATTCAGTTGCAAAGTACAGCTAGCAGAAAATGACATCTACATGGCTGCGGACCTTTAAAACGTTAGGTCTGGTGCAGAAAGATATAGGGGTAGACATGAAAGACATTAATCCATGTTTGTTTTCTCCTGTCTAAGTTAGACTCTAACTCATCTGTGGGAGAGATTTACTTTCACTTGCCACATGACCACAAGCCTGATAATCTTTAACCTCAGATTCACATATCTAGTATTTTGGAAAAATTCAGACCTCAGGTTCAATTCTGTTAGTTTTGTTTTTGACATTACCGTAAAGTTTCCAATAGTGAATGCATCCCCATTAACGTACGCCCGATTTGTTGGCAATCGCAGACCTGACAATGGGTAATACTCAGTCTATAGTATAAGCTCAAACGTCCGGTACACACATTGGGCTGTCTGTCACTGTAGTCATGGTAGTGATCATTATCATTCCGAACTGAAGAATTCCAAAACTTTCATCAGAGAAGGCCAGATGGAATAATGAAAGCGATTCCTAACAGAGTAATTGGTGACAGAACTGTTAATGTTCCAGCTGTGGGAAGGTGAAAACATACTGGGAGGGACCTGAAGGCTGTCTCCAGGACCGGTCCCTCCGTCCCGGGACAGAAATTTGCTTGTTAGGACGTAAAGATATTTCACTCCCTTCATCCATCAAAAAATGTGAACTTTACGATATGAAATTGATGAAACTGTAGTTTCATAAGCTAGAAACGACAGATTCAACAGCGAAAATTAACAACAACTGTGTACAGCTCCTGAACAATGAGTGGGACAGACAAAAGTTTGAAGCATGGAGGGACATGGGAGGAAAGAAGTGACACCCACTCCACACTAGTACTGAGTCCAGTCAGACATGTAGTCAGCAACAATTTTAATCTACAAAGCTTCATTGAGGGTGAAAATCTGTCCCTACCTATGATTTACCTATCATCTGCTATAGATTGTAAAGAACAGTCAGTTCACCTTGCCCTACTTCTGAAGACCGATTGTTTCGATTGGGAGATTGCCACTTGGCCAGCACTTTGAGAGCAAAAGGTGCTGGTTCAAAACAAGGGCATTGATCCAGAAAACGGACTCAATGCTGACTCAGTTATTTCTGTATGCCGGTAGTTCTTTAGTTTAGATCCATGTAATATATAAGTTTACAGATACTGGTAAGCAAAAACCTTTGATTTTGCATAAAATGAAAAAAATACAGGAGGAGCATAGCGGTCATGATCACTTAGCTAGATCAAGGATGAATTGTAGAAAAATGTACTAACTCAAGCCCTGTACTAACTAAGGATTTCGGAATGAATAAGGCCAGAGGGTTCCTGTCATCCAATGTTAGATGCCTCTTAAGCTCTGTACTGCAACTGCCATCATACATGTACAATTACTACAGACTGTAGAGTAGATCCCCCTCCCTTTGTGATGGATGAATCTAAAGATAGAGGCTACACTAATGTCACACATCATTAACCACGAAACACCCATATCCTATCAGAAATGGCAGATAAGGAGGTGAAATAAATCAGCTGAAAAGGAGAATCCACACACCTACCCTTCCCTGCCCAGCAGCCTACCAAATATGCTCCTAATTACTCCAGGGTGGCTGTCAACATGTATTTATAGCAGCGGTCGTAAATAATGGGCTGACTTCATGCTGATGACAGCCTATCACAAGCCAGGTGAACAGTCCTGTTTTAGGCAGATTTTATGTAATGTAATTATCACAATTTCATACTTCTCATTGGATGTTTAAATCAGTACATTTAGTCTGGATGATCCTGCAGTTAGACAAGGTCAAAGTCAGCAGTCAGGGATCACTACAGTTACTGTAAATCTTGAAACTTTCGTGGTGGTTTTATTTTCGCAGTGACCTCTCAAGGTCGCAAAGTCATGAATTGTCTCCCTTGTATGACTACTGTACCACAGAACTGTTTCAGCTGCGAATTTAAATTACCGTAAAAGCCTCTTTTCCATCTCACAGAGAAATAAAACCACCGTGAAAGTAATTGTATTTACGGTACTGGAAAGGTGAGGAGTTGAAAAGGAGCTCTAGCATTGATCACGTAGAGAAGCTATCATGTTGCTGCCTTCTGCGTCATGTGGTTTAAATTTACTGAAGGGGAATTCCACTTCTAGCTCAGCATTCATGCATCTTGCCACAGCATCAGGTTTCTAAGTTTCGTCTGTAGCTCTGATCATTGTTTATTGTGTGGCCTTTTCAGAAATTATAAGACATATTGACAGTTGCTTTAGTGTACTTTATGATAACATTAAGATGCAGAAACATATATGTTTGCAATTGACATGTTATTACCAACCATGTTTTGACTACTGTTACAGTATCTTACAGCTTTGTTAACTTAGCCTGGAATCGAAACCTAGTATATCTCCAGAGTCTCTTCTGTCCTCTCCGCAAATATTTGCAGAAAGGGCAGAAGATGCTCAGGAGCTACAGTGGAGGTTTTCGTGATATACATCAAGTCCCCCGTAATATCCTGTGGGGTTTTGCATGATTTTTCGTAATATCCCGCGGAACGCAACCCGATCTGCAGCGTGAGACCTTGAATCCAGAATGCACCAGCACCGCTTTGCAACAAGTTGTTTCTGGTATAATAGGTTTGGATACCAGGCTTTAACTCGAAAACTGTTTTTCAGATGACAACCATATTTTAAGTTGGTACTTCCTTACAGACAAAACAAAAACAAGATTTACCATTTTAATCCTTGCGAAACCAGATAGGAAAGTACATGTAGCACAGTAGGTCCACAAACATTATTCCAAAAACAGCTTAGAGTGAGATTACCTTGTAGTCTCAACCCATGATCTAGACCAGCAGGTCCAATATCTTCTATGACTGACAACTTGCACTACCACACATTTACCTAACTTTTGTGCCTTTTTTGTACAGGATGAGATTTGATTCCCAGTGGGTTGCAATTTCATCCCACAGCGTGACAGAAGCTTTTGATTTCATGCCTGTTATCCCTGTAATTGCTTTTGTGGGACATCACACACACAGGACTTCATTCCACATCACATGTGGTGCTAGCCTGGTGTCCAAATCTATTATGATATCTGCCAGTCTGTATAACGCAAACCCCAGCTGTCCGGGGTTTCTCTCCCCTCCCCGGGGAGTTGCGAGGTGGTTACAGGGCCGCGAGCGGTCACAAGAGGCTTGATTGAATTCAGGCTAGATATCTGCCAGAGTCTCTTACCAAGGCAGTCAAAGTCAAAGGGATTGCATTGTGCTTGGCACTTTCAACAACTTGGACTTTCTGAAGAACTTTAGAATGCAGAAGCATTCAGAAAGAAAGAATGCAGAAGCGTACCTTTGATGACATGTACATCTGTGAAAAGTCACGGCAGAAAGTTGTACCGATGTAACACGTGAGGACAGAGCTATTCGCATCAAGCCGAATTTGCCGTTCACACCTTACGGGACGCTGCTGGTCAATTCCATTTAATCTACCCGGGGGGGATTTAGATCAATTGGAATCAATTCGAAAATTGGGCAGTTCACATTCAGGATAATCAATTCAACAGCTCGAATTGGCCCTTTAAGCGAATTGATTCGCATAGATTTGTGTCTAAAAGAGACTCCTCATCAGCAGCCTTAGGTCTGGATACCAGGCTAACAGTGGAAAAGTGCAGATCAGTACTACTAGTGGAACAATAATCAGAGAGATCTCATCTGGTCATATCAAATTTCCTAGTAACAGAACAAACCACTCCATTGACATCATAATGTTTAACGTGTCTGGAGGACACGTTAATAAAGCTACTGTATCGTCGGAAACAGGTGGTGTGCTCAAACAGTTATATCAGCTATTATGATTTATGTGCTGCTGTCTTACACCTGTGTCTATATAATAACATTGATAAGCAGTGTCTGCATATGGAAATGTTTTGCGTGGTTCAATATATATGACGTTCCTCTATGTATGGATGGTCTGTAAATCTGCCTTGTACCCAAAGGTTAATTTAACATTTGTCATGGTACATTTGTACATTCACACATAGTGACTCATGGCACACATGTTCGGCTGTGTGTCTGAGATTGGCAATGCGACACAGATGGTAGCAGACCAGAGTTCCCAATACCCAAGGTAGGGAGGGTACAGTATTCCCAGGTCACAGGCAGGTCTCCAGGATCAGTCTCTCTCCCACCCAGGACCGAAATTTGCTTCTTGGGATAGACAAAAAGTTCACCCCCATGAACATGAAAATATTTTCTTGTAAGCTTGACATATGACAGATTCAACAATGGAATCAAATACATGGGCTTCCAAATAAAAATTAAATTGAATCCAATTTGCTTCTGAAAATGCATCAAGTAGACTGTTTTAGAGGGTCCAGGGGAAGCCCTCTAGTGAAACAACACCTCCCACCCCACCCAATGAGTAGGACAGACAAAAGTTAGATTTAAGCTGGAGTCAGCCCTGGTCACAGGTGCAACTGTTTTTACCAGTAGAAGACCTCTAGATCTGTCACTCCCATGTTGTAGCAATGACATGGATTCAATCACAGCTTAGGAGAATATATCACAAAGACTATCTAGAGGTGATCTGTAGGTCACTGCTGATACTCTGTAAATGATGGTAGATCTTGACTTTGATGAACTTCGGGCCACAGAAGTGGGAAAGAGGAGCCTCCCTGTTAACCAAGGGTTCCCCGGGTCTAAAGCATGATTGGAATGAAACTTGGCAGTAATTTCTGCCAGGTGTTTTAATCATGGTGATGAATATGTACTAGGTAATTTGTTTGATCACTGTGTCAGATGTTTTACTGTGTTTAACACTTTTTAGAAGACAAATTTGTCTGTAAGTTAGTAGTTACAAGCCATATAAATTTGACATCTTTCATTGCACGGCCCTACAGAATACTTACACAAAAGTGTTCTCGATATTCATATTCAGCCATCCTGCAACATTTAGTATATCCTTCCTTAAAAAAACAAGGCAATAGCATGTCCAGGACAAAAGATACAAAACACAGATGTTCAAGGTCACACACAAGGAGGTCGAAAATCAACCTTGACCTTTGTCTTTGCAACACCTACATGCTGAATATCATGATTACAATTCATGAATTCTGACCACAAATATCTGACAGACAGATAGACCAAAAACATTTTTCATGGAGGTAAAAAGGACAGCATACATTTTGGAATAAGCTGAGTGTTGTGGAACCTGAATCGCCATTAGCCCCTGAAGGCTGGCTAAGATCTAAGAAGAAATCAGCATTGCAGGTATCTTGAACTCACTACTAGTCCAGTGACTTACTGTAGTTGGCTTAATGTCAGATTTGTGTCTGCTATGCTTCCTCCCCAAAGACTGGGTATTTGCGAAGGACAAACCCCACAGAGGTCTTCTGACTACAGTGTGTCATTATGGTGTATCTGTGTGTACAGATCTATACATGGAGAGATGCCAAGACGGCAGCCTAACCACAGTAGACTGCTAATGATGGCAACACATCTGTGGATACTGAAAGCTGAGTCTACACAGACTTCTACTGCCCAGTTGTGTCTGTTAGGTCCTGTTAGTCTATAGTTAGTCAAAATTCATCCTGGTTGCCGTCCATCTATCATTAGCAATACTATTTCCCTGTCTTAAAAGTGGAGTGTTCCTTGTTTTACAGAACATTTATGTTTTCAGTTAAAACAATAATTTTGATTTACATGAAAAATCCGAGGCTTTAAACTTTTCTTGTTCCACTCATTATTTGAGAGCCGATGTTGTAGATTTTCGTTGTTAGATCTGTCATTTTAAGCTTACAGACTTTGAATACATTTTCATCAATTCTCAGTTCTGAAGTTCAGATTGGACAGATGGGGTAAAATTTGCGTATTGTATTTGTGTAAATTTACATGCCAGGACGGAGGGACGGGTCCTGGATACTGTACGTTCAACAAGCTTAACTTCTTATATTCAATTTGCTAGTAAGATCTGTTTTTGATTTAGGATGTAAAATCATCCATGCAGGCTTTTGCCTTTTAGATGTGGTCTCTATTAGATTCAATGAATCTGATTTAAGTAGCTTTACCCCAGCCAGACCCTTTCAACAGACCATAGCATGTGGATCACCTTCCCCGCTGGTACCCTACACCACCGTATGCCAATTACCGTTGCAGTTTTCCTGTTCAGTCTTTCAAGGTCAAGTCGTAATGGGGACAAAAATGACCCGAACCCTGTTGTCAATGTAGTTTAAAGTCTTGTGAACCAACCACGGCATTCCGCAATGTGTTTTCAGTTTCTGCACAGCTCCCCTTTTCTGGTTTAGGTTGAGTTCTTTTTCTATGGCGTGATTTTGTGTGCTAGAAAAACGTGTAGCTATAAAATGGATCAGCTTAAGTTTAGGGATAATGTTGGTATATGGTAGATGGGATTTATTACAGTTACTGTAACAGGGAAAAGCTTTGAGAGAAAAGTACTGTGTATTTGGATGGTTTGCACTAAACTTTGCAGGCAGGGCTGTCTTCAGGACCTGTCCCCCCACTAAGGGATGGAAGTTTGGAAAGTTTTTGGGACGGAAAATATTCCCCCGTACGTCCAAAAACTTTGAACTTCATGACATGAAGTTAATGAAAGTACATTTAGCTTAGAATGACAGATTTGACAATGAAAATTAACAACATGGCCATGGGCCTCGCCAAACAATGAGCGGGATGGAAAAAAATTAAAGCTGGAGACCGCCCTGTTCGCAGGTCTCCATTCCAGAGCATACAAATTAGGATGTCTTGCCAACTACTAATGGTAAAGCCTTGAATCAATCCTGTTTATTCTACATGTAGCTCCAGTCTGGTTCCCTGATTGTTTCCCAACTGAATAGTAAATGGCACCTGTTGACAGGTGATTGTTTGACATTTCAATATTTGCCTGGAATTTTAGCTACAGCTCTAGCTGATTGGCCCCCAAGTTGCACGAACTTTTCAGTAATGACATTAGGCAACAGGGACCAAAGAAGCATTCGGAAGATCAATTCCCATAACACTGCTTCCTGAGAAATATGCATTCCGAACTAATTAATGACTGGACTAAACTAATTAAGGGCCAAACTTAAATGGGGAAGATTGCCAGACTGTGTGTGGGGAAGGGATCAGAAGAGTGGACTGGGGCTAGAAATTGTAGCATGGAATGGATTCCAGGATAAGGAGCTAGAGTCACTTCCCTAAACTCAGTATTGAAGAGTGTAAAATGATGTTAAATTAAATGTTTACACATTATTCTAAAGTAGCGTACATACATGTACTGTAGTCTAGTGGTTAGCAACCCTGTCTCTGGACCAAGAAGCAGAGAGTGTTCGAATCCCAGTCATGTGTCGCTCACCCGACATACACGCTACTGGAAAGGGTTGCAGTCCTTAGGTCCACTGTTCATTGTGCTGGTAAGGGCTAGAGGAATTCCCTCGGTACAGCGAACCTGTATACATACTGAAACTTACAATGGTCTGTCTTCTCTATCACAAACAGTGTAAGGATAGCGCTTCAGTGAGATAACTGGTTTGAGATCTCTTTCTTTCACTTTCTAAGCCTTGCCAAGAAGGACTTAACAACTTTTCACCAATGGATCATGGTTTCCTGATTGACTACCATGATTAGTGAAAGACTTCATAAACCTGGTAATTGGTCTACAAAAAGCTTCAAGAGGAAACCACGTGTTTCCTTTAGGGATATTCCATAAATACCAAAATATGGGGTAAATCAAGACATTCACACTGCCCACTTCCTGAAATCTTGCTGGTTAACAGATTGACACCGATACGCAACAATGAGGTGACTCTTTTAGAAGCTAACACAGATTGAGAGCCAAGCCTTGTGAAACTATTTTATAATACTACTACCAAAAAATTGGAGGATTTATCGGAATGATCGTAATATTATCTAAAATCATCCTGATACAAAACAAGGGGGCCCATACCTACAATGTACATGATCCAAGAGCCAAAACCAGAAGTTCGGCTTAAGTGCCAAAATCTAATCATTTTTAATTTGAGGTCTCATCAAGGCCTCATCAACACCTACCAACATATCAAATATCAAGACAATCGACCCAGGCATTCTCAAGTTATCATGTTCACACATAGACACACATACACACAGGCACCCGAAAACATAACCTTCTTGGCAAACCTGAGGAACATTTTTTAGCAGCAGAGGATGTCACTGATAAAATCAAGTATGTGTGACTTACAGACAGTTGGTGGATAATTGCTGAGCTCAGGCTGACCCCTTGTCCAACTTGCGCTATCTTGTGACTTGTCTGAATCTGACCTTAGCTAACCTTTGATAAAAGTCCAGATAGTGTAGAGGAAGAGTCACACAGGACATACATGCATGTACAACAAAGCCCTGTTTGTGTGGTAAGTGATAAGAAATAGATCATACAATCTGGGCTGAGAAGAAAATAAAGAAATAAGTGCTACCTATCTAGCGAATAGATAGATTAGATTAGAGACTAATAATTGATAGAAAAGAAAAAAGTTAAATCAACAGTCAAACCTTGTCTTAATTACCATTTTCTTTCACATTGGGCTTTTTGTGTAGCACATTCTTTGAACATACTGCATTACTTATCTCAGATGGGAGAAAACATGCTGAAAAAGTGAAAGGTCCTTTTTCTTCCCTGGCTCAAACCATAGATTTCTCTCCAAGGGTCTACACAAGTACATGGGGGGCTTTATGTTTAAATATGCTAAATTCAGAAGACCTATGTATTACGCTAAATTCAAGGAACGCTTGAATTGCGTGAATAACACAGACTTCCCTACAAATTATGGAAAATCAAATAGGCTGCCTACGCCTTATGGAATTTGTAAAAGGGCATGCAGGCCTCAATCTACTTTAAGTACAACTCTTTGAACTGACAAACCTTTTCCCTTGCCAGACTGCAGCACAGAAGTGTCTCTGTCCTTTCCTGTATCTTCCGGCAGGAGTTAAGCCTTGTCTGCTGCTAATAAGGGGTTACCCAAGCCTTGTTTCTTGAAACACTGCCACTTTCTCAGTCTGCCAGGATCCGCCTGATACCACTGCATGTGTGGTGGATGACTGAAAACTATGCCTCTACCAGACTGATGGGATAATCCATTGACTTACCAGAGGGAGAACCAATACATTTTAAAGATAGTATGTCCTGTAATGGTTTCAGTTTTTATTATTAATGCTCAAGTTAGCACTATGAATATATCATTCTTAGCATAATATGTATTTGATATTCACACCATCTGCAGCTAGGATGGAATCTTCTCTCCAGTGTGGACCCCCCACAAAAAAGATTGATTGTTCCAGAAGCTAAATCGTTTCCAGACTGGACCCTGACTGAAAAGGATGGGTAGTACTCAGTTTGTTGTCCTTCCATGATAGGAAGGACTCGATTATCCTGTTTCTTGTGCTTTCATCGATGTCAATGTAGCTCAACTGGTAGCAGCCTCACATGCAGTTGAACTCCTGGTTCCAATTAGTTGGGAAGGGCATCCTGGTTGGAGCTGCATTTGTCTTTCGGAAGGGATGTGAATTGGGGGTTACAAGTAAAAGGCACTACAGTATACTCAGAGTTAGATGGGTACCTAGTATGCTACTGGCTGTACTTCAGATGAATTTTTTAATTTTTGCTAGTAGATACATCCTAGCAGTTTCAAGAGCCAAAACAGAAAGATATGTGTGCTCTTCTTGATTGCTGTCAGTTCCTTGGTGGTAAAGTCAATTCAAAGACACTTTTTTCATGTACTGAAATATATAGGTTCAAGGTAATAGCAGTTACAGTTGGTCATGTGGCAGAGGTATGCCAGCAAAGTATCACATCTTCCTTCTATTCTCATCTAATGATGTCTACAAAGATCTTGAAACTTTCCCTTTTGATCTAAAGGAAGAACTTTCAGACACTCAGCTTGTTTTTATACCCAAACTACCTGCAGATTAATGACAGGAAAAACATGCCTTACTCAAATTAGATACAAATGTGACCCTTCAACCCAAGGTGCTTATTCACCTGATAGATACATCCAACTTAACATCTTCATAAACTGATAAAGAGGTTATGTACCTTCAAAAGACTAAAACATTTATAACCAGTTTCCCACCTTTCTTGGTTGCCATAGTAACCAAAGGGTATTTGATAAGAAAGGGTAAGTACTAATGGCAGGAGGAGACAGTTTAGGTGTACACAGCAGTATACATATGGGGTTACACATTGGACTTGTGGGTAAGGGACAGGGCAGGGTCACCTGAATCAGATTTGGGTTTTCTGGTTGACTTTACAGATGGACGTGGTTAGTTAGTTAGGGCATGACATGTGGACAGAAGTGGTAACAAGGCAGTAAAAAAAAGTCTGCTTGCTCTTTTCCGCAACGGGTAGGCAGCCTATTTTCATTCCCCATAATTTGTAGGGAACGCCTATGCCTATACACGTACACGTAATTCGTAGCGAGTGTAATTGCCTTCATTTATTTTAGTGTAATATTTAGGGGATTCTTCTGAATTCAGCATAAAGCGTTGTCGGATCCCCCATGCAGACCGCCTGCAAAAGAAATGTTTAATGATATTGACTTTAGCATCAAGGATTCAAAAGGTGAAAAATTTGCAAAGTTGCCGCTATAATCTGTCGCCAACAGGTCACAGTCCGGTGTGATACCAGCTTGACCTAGCCTCTTCTGTGCTAGTTTTCATCATCATCATCATCATCAGTCGACGTTATATATGTACATGTACCACCCAAGACATACACTTTCGTTGGCTTAGACGGGGATGTGCATCGGTGACATGACAGGATTCGAACGCGGGATCACTTGGTTCTGAGCGGAACACTCTGCCATTACGCCACAGGAGATTTACAAGCACTGATGTTTGTCTGGGGTCCTGAGGGTAGAAGGGGGAGGGAGTTCAGACAGACACATGCCTTACCTACCCTTGACCATGGCCTTTGGGCAGTTCAGTAGGTCAAACCTGCAGTTCATTTTCAGGTTTACATCTAAGCCCTTGAATACCTTCCTGTAATGCATGTCAATACACAGCTGCAACTTGTGGATGCACAGCTACAGCTTGAGAATTTCCTGTCAACATAATTTATATAATGAGAATTCAAATAGTTTTTTGAAAAACCTTTCCGACTCAAAGAAATTTACGCAACAGAATTTATTATTCCACAGTGTTTGGGTCAGATATAGCTGAGCAAATTTCTTTGAGTTGGAGAACTGTTTGTTTCTCATTATGTAAAGTATAATTACCAACTCATGATCAGATGGACTGTCATGATACATGTAGCTTTACATACAGATGTAGCACTGATTAGAAAAAGCTAATATATATATGTAAGAACAATAATACAAAAAGATTTTAGAGATCAAAGTTTCCCCGGACTTAATTGGAAATCAACATGGTTTCATTTACCATGCATCGTCCCAATGGATTTCCATCCACAAGAGAATAATTACCAGGTTCCCTTTTGGGTATATATAGTATCTGGGTGTCCCACGTATTCCCCTATCAAATAACCCTTGGCCTGGCAATGGAGTCTGGAACCACTAGAAATATCCAGGTCAAAGTCAGGTCATCAGTGTCAAGTGACTATTAATATCCTGAAACTAGTGAAAGACTGATTAGTCATTAGTGTGAAATACAGGTGGTTTTGATGTGGAGGGGTTTTGTTGGACCTCAATTACAAAAGGCTAATGCTAAGGTCAGTAGGGAATAAAAAGTTCACATTCTTTAAGAAAGAAATACAATCTCTTGGAAGTGGACTTAATTTGTTACTCCTTTGAGGGAATTAGAATAATATCAAACTCTTTCAGACTTGGATTCAAGTCTAGTAATCTTATCCCAATAGACTTCAGTGTCAGGTGCTTTTTGCTCAGCCTGTTTTGTGTTTTGAAATTGAAATATCAGAAGACATGATTGGATGTTTTTGAAAACAGTAGATACATCAGGGTAAGTTTACTTTGCAAAGTTTGTGCAATTTCCTGTAAAAGCGAAATTCGTTGATGCACAGAAAATTCAAGTATAAAACCTGGTCTATCAAGGTGTCACAAAAAACTGTACAATTTTGTTCAAAATAAAGTCTTAAATGTAAAAAAAGACATCTATCAAAATGTATATATACTCTTGAGGTAAACATAGCAAATTTGGAGCACACAAATCACTTTGTTTAATTGGACTGGGGCCATGTGAAATCCCTGGCTCTGCTCTTGAATTGCGACTTTGTGAAAAGATTGGCTACAAAAGTGGCCAATTAGACTTGCCAGATGTACAATTTACCCTTAGATTGGCCACAGAGGCCGTGCCTTGCTTATTTCCGATGGGTGAGATAGGAACACAGGAGGGTCTGCATGGGGGTTCTGACAACTATTTGTGCCAAACTTAGACTATCTACGAATTACACTAAAATCAAAAATGCATTCATGCAAAATTTGGGAGACTCTATACGAATTACCAGAATAAGACAGCAATCCCTAGGAATTAAGGGAAATCAAAATAGGCTGCCTTCACCTAACAGAAAAGAGCATGCAGGCCCTCATTTAGAGTGGGTGCAAGGTCACATGCCTTGTCCAAGTTATGTGGATGTGGGCGTCATTAAGAAGAAATTGACCTTATTATGCTGTAAGCTGATTGAACCCAAAAACCCAAGAGAATAAATTAGGCCTCAAAAAAGATATTAATGTGTTTCCGGTTACGGTCCTGGAAAATTTTGGTCTGTAATCTGTGTATAGTAGTTAGGGATTCTCTCTTTTATCTTTAGATTTCGGCCAAGGTGATCTAAGAAATACAGTTTAACAAAACATGATGCAAAAATAGAGATATTCAGGACACTGGTATTTTCAACATCATATTAATTATTATGAGAAGTACAATCATTATGTTTATACACATTTTTATTTCAACTGTTCAAAACCTTCATCTGTTAACAGAATTATTGCAAGACTACTTGGAATTCTGTTTTGCTTCATCATTCAGATGTCAGATAAAAAATTTTGCCAGTGGTCAACCAAAAAAGCTAAAGTTGGCAGGCTTTTGCTAGGGTCAGTCGGGTAACTGGAAGCACGACATTATCTTTCCTAGGGCTATGATACCTGAAATATGTAGTACTGCCAAGTGCCAACTACTTGGCAAGTACATGTGTAAGTTACATTGCGCTTGCTGAGTTTTCACAATTTCTATGCCCTCCACAACTGTGTGCCAACCCACAGTACATCAATCATCATGACATTGACTTATAGCCCATCATTTTCACCTCCTTTAAATTTCTCTTCCGCCACAAAGGGGAGTTTAGAGACTTGGCAGAATTCCCATGTTTCCAGACTGTGCACCTTTTACCTTTTGTCCTTCGGGGCTCTTTGCAATCTGTTTCTGTCAAAGTTTGTTACCAGGAAACTTTCATCTTTTTTCAAACATCAAGGTGGTCATCGGAGGGTTAAAACCTCTAAAGACGAGAGGTTATCTGTGTCTGTGTCTGTATCAGTCTCCTGATGTAGCTGATACAGCATTATCACACCATGCTTCATGTCGTTTTTACCGACCTGAAAAATGGAGGTATAGATTTTTACGTGTCTCTATTTGTGTGTGTGTGTGTGTTTCCGGATTTTGTTAAGTCGGCATAACTCAAAAACCTCCGGATGGATTACGATCATGATATTTGATACAACCTAAGTATATGCCTTGGGTAGGTCTTGGGAAACTGAAGGTCAAGGTCGATTTCAGGCACTCTGGTATGTGACGTTGTTCTTGCATGAAATGGTTTTGACCTCAAGGTCATAAAAGCACAAAATGTGAAGAGAACATTCGTTGGTTTTCACATCTTATTAAAACATGAAATGGACTTGTAACTGCTTTTATGACACATAACCTGTCTCGGAATCCATATTTTTTATCATAAACTGCATTGTATTGCTGGGAATAGACCTTACATTAATTACCTAAAGAACTCACATATACTATATATAGCACCCAGGTTACCATATCTGTTTGTTCAGTAGGATCATAGCACGTCCAGTTCAAAACGGATGCAAACACACACCAGGGGGCCCAAAATCGACCTTGACCTTCGTCTTCCCATACTAGGTAGCATCCAGAGGTTCCTAAGTTATGCTGACCACAAGTATCCAGAAACACAAACACACAGACAGACACACCAAAAACAATATCGCAGTTTATGTATCTGATACTGGTATTGAAAGTGTAACTATGTGCCTGTGTCTCTGTGTTGTACAGGTGACTGACATTTGCTGGGTGTCGGGACAGCAGACAGTGGCTCAGACAGGGGAAGACAAAGTCCTGAAGTAAGTAACGTGGGGTCCCATAACTTCGACAGTACCATAACTTCGAACTAGTTTTACTTTGTCTTATTATGCAGAAGAGAGACATGTCTGTTTCTATCCACTGTGCTGAATAAAAACGCAGAGAACCCAAGTTCATGCATATAGCTGTCGTCTGAATGAAATACGGATTTGTGTACAGTTAACTGATTTTTGCGCCACCAGGAAAATTTGGCTACAAACAATGGCTACGTTCGACGCAAGTTCATTGCGTAATGGCAACTCTTATATAAAGAACAGTCAACAATCGGCACGCAAACTTTATTGTTTTACACATGAGGCATTAAAGCTATACAAAACACACAAAAAACGTAGGTGTTTGTTAGTTTATGTCGCGATTAAACTTGTCTTAAATAACAAAATAACCGCGGCTTCGAACGCCCTCCCCCCTTTACGTCACGGCCATTCCGTTAACCACAATTCGAATGTGATGCTACAGTGTTGACGTTTCACGGTCCCCCTGTCTAAATCACGTACGAGCTAGTGAGGCTCCAAAACCGCAAATCTTATTAATCTGGCTTGAAACACGTCAGATAAACTTGCATTTGATAAGTTTCCGTCGGCAGGCTTGCACATGGTTCCACCAGCAAACGCATTGATGTTGCAAACATGTAACCTAACCCCGCATGTTGATTAAAGACTGACAGGCCGCTGGCTTTGATGTAGGCGGCACGGGTCGGTGATCTCTGAATGCATAAACACGAAGTTCATTGAATGTAAATGGCGATTTCTCATTGCTTGCTCAAAACAAAAATCTAGAAAACCATGAATAGAGAGATCTCAAATTAACTGATGCTGTTGTTTAAAATAAGTCGTCACTTTGTACCGAATTGACTGAAAAAACAAGGGGCCGCGTACTTTCTGGTCACTTGCGGTGCCGTGCCGAGTGCAAATGTCACAATTCCAGTTTCCGGTGTAACAATTCTTCCCCGGCAGTTTGCGACGTACTTATGGCACATTTGTGGCATTTGTGAGTTCATGTTACGGGACCATTTGTATGAAATGAAGTATCTACTCTCATTACCATACCAAAGAACGGATCGTCAACGTTGACCATGCTTGGAACGCAACAAGCGGCGTAAACAGTCGCTAAGTCACAGCGCGCCCCGCATCGGCGGCAACTTACGCACGGTGAAAAAAAAAATTACCACAGGGAAGCTGAAGTTAGTTGACACAAAATTATTCTGTCTGTTTACTGAAAATCGTGCCGACAAATTAAGGAGAGACAAAGGTATTTGTATGTCGAAGTTACGGTACCCTGATTAGAATGGAACGATGTGGAACGCTATATTCATAACAACATTTTTCTGGTTTACCGACTGAGATTATAGTGTGAATCGTGCATGGACGGTGTAAAATTAACTCGACAACGGAAAATCCTTAAACTCCGCCACTCTAATTTATCATTCGTCAAAATGCAACACTTTTCAGACAACCGACACTGGTGCAATGCGATGTCGAACTCGTGAATTTACGTTTGAAGTTATGGGACCCCACGTTACATGCAAAACTCAGTTCTACCATTGGAACAGGGATGAGGGAGGCCCTAAGGAATCTCAGCTAGCTTCATCCTCATGATTACCGGGGTATTGATCGTGAAATGCGTTGTATAGTGAGGAGAAACCTCTGCACGTAAAAGAACACAAATCAAAGATTTGTTTGGCTAAAAACATGAGCCGTAGCAAAGCTGCATTATACAACCTGACACTATAGCTACTTGAAAAAGCAATATGCTTCACCTGGTTTGTTTTTTACTTCAACATGCAAGTCTGCAACTTACTGATCTGTCAGCTCTAGATGAAAGGATGACAGTTGATTGATGCACATACATACCTACAAAGAACACATAAAAGTCTTCCACTTCACACATGAGAGTCTTCAACAGAGGCTGTGAATTCCCTGGATTATTCCCAGAGTGATCATTCTCACAAGTGCAGTATCTCACACACTTGGAAGTCATCAGGAATACTGCCACTACTTTCCCAGAGGCATCAACATCGTAACATGTGTCCACTGAAAACACTGTCACTAAAGAGTTTGAGGGTGAAGCATATTTACAATGTCAGTTTACGCAGGCATTCCAACAGTCGGTGTGACAAGCCAGTGCTACATAATTGACTGTATACAGAATTGTAACAACATTGGTCAAATGTGTATCATTAACCACTGTGACAGTGCTTTCTGCAGAGTATCATACAATGTATTTACTATAATAGGTTGATCAGAGGGTTCTTGTTTCTCAAGCTACATTTTTTAAATCAAGAGTACTAGTATTGCAGGGAACAGATTTATTAACTGGGTTTTCGTGTAACCACTCAGACACATGTAAAGCTGAATAATTCTACCCACTTCATAATACCGAAACTCATGATTAGCCCCACTTGATTGTAACACTTTATCCTTGTTTTTCTTTATTAGGATGTTTAGTTTCATTCTATACCTCAGTTTTGTACTATGTTTAATAGATGTTACCATACAATGTACAGTGTACAATTTCCATGCAATGAAGCTCTTCTTCTTCTTCTAAGAACAGCAGTACACCATTAACGCTAATTAACCTTTATCCGGTTGTGTGTGCCTATATCCTTCTTCTTAACCTTGGCCTACAATGTAGGACACATCATTTACACTGTAACAAGACGCACTGTGTCTTAAAGATGGTCCGCAACAGCTGTAGGTCTTGTCTGGGAATGCTAGTCATCCCAACTTTGACCTAGACAGAAGTAAACTATCACATAACAGGAATCACTCCAAAGGGAACTGTTCTGCCTATAAGACACTATAGCTAGTAGATGTCAGTAAAATGTCAGTGATAAGCCAGGAGCATCATGCATGCATACATACATACATACATGGTCATAGTCAGTGAGTTGAAGCGTATACAAAGTTCTGCTTCCAGTATTCTCGGTTACAAATATAATGCATAGTATTAAACAATGTCTGAGCTGTTCAATAGTTAGTCAATACTGATGCTAAAGATTAGGCTGAATTCACAAAGGATTTAGGTTACAAATGCGCATTCAAGTTTTAAATAGCATTTACATTGGATGAAATTTGTCTTTCAAATCCTACATGCAGCTGTTCCAACCACTTAGTAAAAAAAGATACAGTCGTAAGAAAATTTCAACAGACATTGATTATGATTTATTATAAAGTTTATCAACGTTCAGATAACATATATGAAAAATATTAACACTTTGTAACATAAAGACAAGATTTGAACTTTTAACAAAATCTTGCACACACATGCATATGCACACACAGGCACGTGCACACACACACACACACAGTGACACACACACACACGAAAGCTTCTCAGAAACTGTATTGCCACAGGACATCCAGTAACTCCTTTCTGGAAAGTCTGACAACTCAATCATTCTAGTTTTACTTTGACTCAAGGGAATAAAGGTGCAAACAGCCCCTGTCAGTTAATGGATCAAGATGTCATGCCTGGAACTCTTCTTCTGGAGAAGAGCTTTACATGTCAGTGGGAACTAGGACGGGTTTGAATGTAACAGACAAGACAAACAAGCTGACTAGGCTAATGGGACAGTGATGTCTTCTGCCTGTAGTAATCAGCAAACAGGAGGGACATTCATCAGAGGATCCACTGAGGAGTCAAAGTTTACCCTCTATCAGTCATGACAATTAACATCATGTGTTGAAAATGTTTAGATAACACACTTGTTATATCAGATGGAAAGGTTGGAATCGCTACATATAATTTTGTTTAAAGCCAAAACATAAAACTGTGTAAATTGGGCTGTTTTGTAAAAACCATTAATTCAAAATTCTTTGAAGTGTTTCCAGATGCGTGAAAAATTGAAGTTTAAAAGCAACTTAACAAGGTTCAAATTTTTTTTTCAAAATGGGAGATCATGGTACATTTAAAAAACGTGGTGTTTGCATGTTGTAAATAACGTACACTGTAGGCTAAGCTTTTCTTATCTGTTTTCTCTTGTGTTTCAGATTGTGGGATGCACGAGGCCTGTATGTGTCCTGTACCTTCCCACAGAAACAGTACATCCAAACCAGCTGTGATGTCAGCAGGGATGGAAACTACTGCCTCACCACCAGCAACGGCTTTGGGGGACAGGGGTGTGAAGCCACGGTGAGAAATCTGGAACTAAATTTGTGTAACTTTTTAGTCTATGTGAAATACCTGCAATGTATATAGTATGGGAGGATTTCCTTTCATGGTAGAAATGATTATACAGTATCTAAGATATTCCAGAGTTTTTGACTCACTTTGTTGATAACTCACACAAATGAGATGTATAAAAAAGATGAGACTCGGTACAACTAATCTTATATTGGCCATGTCCTGAACACAAGATATCAAAACCAAACACACGCATCCGAAAACATAACCTTCTCTGTGAAAGTAATGATATAGATAATGGCATGACAGATTTCCACATCTTGCTGATCAAAGGACAATGAGATTTTTCTTTCTTTGTTGCAGCTGTGGGACGTGCGTGCGGTGAAAGCGGTGTGCGAGTATCGAGGTCACAGAGAGACAGCCTCAGCCTGTGCCTTCCTCCCACCTGTCCTCAGTCAGGCGCTGGTGGCCACAGCTTCTCATGACTGCACAGTCAGAATATGGGACCAAAACACTCAAGGTCGGGCTAGTACATCTTCTTTACAATGCTTTGTTATGTTTATACAATGATGATGTAATAAAATTATTGCATGCATTTTACAGTTGACTATACAAGGTACAAAATCCATGAATGTCAAGTTTTTTGTAACAATTCAAAGAAACTAAATAGATTTTTAGTTTATCTTAGTTGATAATTGATAGTTGATAATTGATAATTCCTAATGAAGTGTTTTCCAACTCAAAGAATTTGACTCATCCAAATTTTTCACAAAAGTTGGAGAACAGTTAATTTCTTATTATGAATCTTTTTCTAATGGCAACACAGATACATAAGATAGATTTTTAATGGTCAGCTCAAAATAGTCTTTCTCATTTGGTCAAAATCTAAATCACTGGTCAGGAACAGATAATTTTTACCCCAGATCTTTTGTAGTGTAGCAATGCCACCTAGTGAGCAAGATTCATACTGCATTGTAACCATCTGCTCAAAGCGCCACCTGTTGGCTAAGGATGGTACTACATGTATATTTCAGACTGCCTTTGTGTCCAGACCCTTCCTGTCTCAGGACCTCTTACTGCGCTGGCAGGTTTTGATGATGCCAGGTCTGTATGGCTAGATAGATACATCGGTATAGAATAAAATACTATATTTTGATGCAAGGATGCCAATATTCTATATACATGTAACATCCTTGGGTTTATGAAACCACTGTATCTGACTATGGTGGGGTTTTAGCCTCTGATTGATGATGGTTCTATTACCCAGTGCAAAATAAGTCTGTTGTGGAAGTTGCATGTACATGCTTTTGTCGTTTGTAAAGCCAAACTTGCACTGTTGCAGTGAGCGGACTGATTTTTTTGCTGTGTTAAATGTATTTGCCCCTTTGAACAGCATGTTTGAGACTGCAGCACCCCCCAGATATGCAAAGTTTAGAGATACGAAATGTACAAGAGTGCATTATACAAGGGGAAATTGCATAATATTTGATAACTATCAACATTTACGCTTCCAACGCTTCCTTTGTCACTTCTGTATGTAGTGTGTGATTGCAGATTTTTTTAGACACATTTTTCTTGGTAGCAGACATGTGACAGAATTATACATTAGACATTTCATCAGTTGTTTCAGATGTAAACTTTCATATTCTGACCTGTTTCTGTGTTTTTTTCTTCCCCGCAAGTCTGTGCTGCTCCAGCTTCAATACAGGTGTTCACCTGTTCCACCTGGACGTGACACCTGAGCAGAAGGTTAACCTGATCAGGAAAGCACAGTTCTGATGGAGGACAGTTACAGAACATTCCAGAATACGCTAGTGTGTTTAACATGCTGATGTTGCATTTGAACTCACCAATCACCGCATAGATGTAGAAGACCTGAGTTCTCATTGGAGGACAGTTACAGAACATTCCAGAATATGCTACTACCTACAGCACGCTGATGTTGCATTTGAACTCACCAATCACCGCATAGATGTAGAAGACCAGTTGTGATGGAGGACAATTACAGAACATTTCAGAATGGGGGTGATATACCTCGTACACCCTAATGTTGCATTGAACTCACTAATCACCGCACGGCTGTAGAGGACCACTAAGGCCGCACAAGCTATAATTCAGGGATCTATACATCCACTCCTGCCATACTGAACCATTCCGTCCAAAACTCACCGATTGCAAGAAATCATTAATTATTTTCTTATGTGTCAGAAAAGGGTCCAGAAAAATTTGACAATCCTTTTGCAACCAAGTTAAAGTGGACCCTGTAACATATTAGTGCTTGAAGAAGTTGAGGAAAATGAACAAACTTTCAAAAAAATGATTACCGGTTTGTATGAAGGTACAATGTACTTTAAAAAGTAGGAAAGGCATTTTTGTAATGAAGGGTTCATGGGATTTTACAAGGGAGGTGCCACATAGATTGGGCATGGCTTTGGGTAAAGTTACAATTATTACTAGACTAGACGTCTATTTCTTCTACCTCCAGATATACCACACTACTGTTTATTCTTAAGTAGAGAATTTTGATGACAATTTGTATTTAAGACTCTTGACTTCTTCACTCCTCAAACAACTTATTGCTGATGTCTTGCAGATGCCGCATTGTGTAATTGCAAGCTTGAAGGTGTTTGTTGTGCATTATGATGTGTGGTAGGTTTACTTGTATTTTTTTGCTTCTCGTAGAAGTGGTGATTGTCAAAAGCTGCCAAATGCTTGTTGAAAATATGTAAATTATCATTATAGTATTATATCAGTTGATGTGGAAATTTATGATGTAGAAATGTTTCAATAAATAACATCGATCTGAGCCAGTATAAAATGTTTTCAATTTCTTTTTTAACTAATGTCACTAACTAGATATCAATTATAAATGTTATGGTTTGTACCAATAGTATAGTTTGATTTCTGATGATGTGTACTGTAAATCACTTTAATATAGCGGCAGGAAAATATAGCGGTTGAGGGAAAATGAAATAGGTCACACCACTTAATTTTAACGGTGGGAACAAATATAATTGTCTGAAATATTAGTGATCAAATATTTGCGATGATGAAATTTTAGCTGTTGAGTAGTGACTGTTAAATCAGCTAAAATTAAGTTACAGTTAACAAATCAAGAATTACAATATGTTTACCAATTATTAACAGGTAGCTGCAGTGCAACATAGACGTTGTTTTAGACCAGTCCATTCTAAACTTTGCTCAAAATCATTTTACACATATTGTTGAATGCCAGTAAAAGTAAAGTTACAACATTTTTTGGTTTGCTTATACAAATTCCAAAACACAAGGTATAATGTAAGCAAGGCCTCAAAGTGATATTCTTCAAGAAAAACATGAACACCCCTACAAGTCAAAGTAGTATGAGCCACCTCTTCCCAGCCTTGTGAAGGA
Organism: Branchiostoma lanceolatum; assembly: GCF_035083965.1. Classification (NCBI taxonomy): domain Eukaryota; kingdom Metazoa; phylum Chordata; class Leptocardii; order Amphioxiformes; family Branchiostomatidae; genus Branchiostoma; species Branchiostoma lanceolatum. The sequence goes on from NC_089730.1 coordinate 15,439,108, forward strand.
CAATTGTTCACCTTCATTCCACCTTCGGGACAACTGACTGTATCCAGCCCTAAAAGGTGAGCTGTTTTTTCTTTTGTTTACCAATACGAAAAGGATGCATCAGGGTGGTATTTTGATACAATACACAATGTTTGTGTTGTTTTTTATTGTTTAGCAGTGACCAGAAGTATCTTTTGTAACTGAGTGGTTAGGGTGCATAGGGTTACGTAAGCAGCACACTTACCTGGGTTTGAAATTAAGGAAATTTGCTCTATATATACTTGATGGTAATTACATGTCAAAATATCAAACTTGAAATGCTGACGACGGTTGCCCACTTGAGTGCCGACACTTGTATACAAATATATTCAGCTACTTATATACATGTAACTTTGTACGTGTATTACATTTATGTACGTGAACGCGTTTTTACAGTATTCAAAATCGTCACGGCTACAAATGGAATTCTCTGAACTTTCTTCAGCTACATTTGCATTTACCATGAAACACCAAGCATACATGTATACACAATAATTGCTGCACAGTATGAAATCTAACATTAACCACCTGTATAAACATGGGCTTTATCCATCTTAGATTAGTAACATTACAACTGTTTGACACGACTATTTGTTCAGTTTTTGATAACCCCAAAGTTTACTGTGCGACAAACTAAAGAGAGACAGAGAGGCCAGAGAAAAAGAGTTTATGTATCAATAAAGTGTGACCGTTCTAAAACTTCTAATCTAGAACCACATATCCTCTGTAATTATGGTAAAAAAAATCTTTGTAAGATACAGGGCTTTCTGTCCTATTCAATTATTCATACCGCCGGTAGTAAGATTCTATAGAGTTTTTGTGTTTAAACAATGCCCCGGATGACATGGACATAATGCAACCTTTACTTAACCTTTTGTCACAATAATCCGGCGGAACAATTACAGTTAGGCACCTCACATATTAGGGACGTCAAAATGTTTGTATAGTCACTTAATTCATATAAGATACAGTCGTGTTTTCATTCTTAGTGGCAATCATTGCTGGAACATATTATGTAGTAAAAGTGTTTTTACCCCTTCCCACCGATGAGATTGTAATGTTGTATAACCGTCAACACCCCAATATTTCTTGCGACTAAAATGACTAAGCGGGTTACAAACGGACCCCATCATGGTTTTCTCAGTAAATATAATTTTTAAACATATTTTTCGATGATCATTGTACAAACATTGCTTTGTCCGTAAAACAGATTAGGAGAGGTTGTAGTAGATGTTTACTGACAAAGTCACGGAAGGGATTTTTTGGATAGAAAAATGTTCAAATGGCCCTTCAAAATACACGCCTTTGGTCCAAACGGACCCCGTTGTGGTGTTTGAGGGTTACGTGTGAAATTTAAAGTTGTACCGCTGCTCTAGTAGCTCAGAACCATGTAACAAGGTGATATTTAGACAGTTAACACTACTTCAGATGTACTAATCATTAACAATACACGTTTCAAAAAGGTAAAAACGATAGATCATTCACACATTGTGAAGCTGTCGCCGGCAGCCTACGGGTACGTGCAAAACACAAATGAAGAAAATGGCAGGTTTAATTCGACCAAGGCCATTTAATCAAATACTTGTCCAAACTGTCTCAGAAAGTGTCACCGATGACAGTTATAACGATCTCAAGGCTAGTGAAATGTTTGACCAATTTATCAATGACATGTTAAGTTTCCTAAAACGTCAATATAGTCACGAAAGGTACATTGATATTGACAGATGAAACTTGTATTTATGGATGGATGCATGCTATGGTCTTGATTTTTTTGTGGCAGAAAAAGATAATTATTTGACATTGTCCGCTGCGAAAATAAGTTCACATCTACTGCGACATTCATTCAATCGATAACCACACCTCAAGTGCTTGTGTAGAAAATTTCAAATTCTCACTTAAATGTAAAACACGTTCTTCTACTGTCAGAATGACTTTCCTCTTAAACTACGCTTTTCACGGTAGAGTGAAGTGTCAACGGCCAAGTTTTTTTCACGTCAAGTACTGCTGTTGCAGTACAATTGAAATAACTTACATGTTTCAGTGTCGTTTCGACGCCTTTGACCATTTAGGTCAAGACTTGACTGCTTTGGCGTGGTAAGTTTTGAGGGGCCAGCTCTTCACATATAAGCAGCCCTTATTTCTATTATACAAGCCTATCTTTATAAAAGGTTCAAAAGGGGGCTCAAGTACGTACACTTTGTTCCCTGCACTTCACAAGCGTTGCTTTAGGGGAAAGATTCAACTTCAGTTTTGAAGCACAGTAACATGTTTCTACTTCAATGCCTTTTAGAATTGCAAGATGTCAGTGAACGTTTCAGAGGCCACTTTTATTTAGAGACACACCCACAGAGAATGATTTGTATTTAGACAAAGTTATGTATCTGCTCTTGTCATTCATATGAAAACAAAAACGCAGAGACCTTACGCCAGAGAAGTCCAAGGTGAGTCACACTGTCGTCTGAAAAGTAGCGAATCATGTGATGATATGAAAACGATTTTCATTTTGGGTACCTTGGGTACAACGCATTTTTTTCAATTCTTTGTCGGCTTTGCTGTTACTATGGTAGCAGTAGTAGGCATGGGTACATTCTACATTGGTTGGATAGAATCAACAATCGTTCAAATCGGGCTGTCTTGTCTATTCATGGAAAGGATTATTTGGAGGCTAAGCAACTAGCAATTGGATGTTGATTAAAGGCCCTGATACAATTTCACCCAACAAGTAATTATCACGTCCTAATAGAATGTACCGGGGCCAAATTAGTCTGGGACACAAGAAATGCATTGGCCCTGGGGATGTTGATTTTAGCAAGAACCTCCTTGATTTTAGTGATAGATTTTCTGGTTTGCATATCTACGATATCCTATATTTCAATGTAATAAAACAATTGTCTTACGTTCAATGAAATATATTATTTGGAGGCACGTAAAGAAAAAATCTACAAGACATTGATTTTGCATTGTACATAATATTGATGTTGGTGTCATAGTGTGGGAGGGCAACTTGTAAATGTGCGCATGCGCCTGTTTTGCCCTCCTTTTACGTTGTGATGCATTCAAATATAAAAAACACACCTATATCTCCATTTTTCATGGGTATAATAAACAAATACAGTATACTGCATTGGGACGTTTGGATTCGGACAGCCTTTGATACCGGAACAACATACTATTATTATTAACTTCGTGGATTACAGTGCAAAGGGACTAGTGTGTATGAGCAATAAAATCATAAAATCAGCATGTACTGTGCTGATTTCGGTTCCGGTTTTTATTAATGTTTAGGGCATTTTCACCCTGGGGCATAGTTAAGATGGAATAATGGGTAGTAAAGTTTCAATTAAAGACAGGAATCAGTTGCATTGTCGACAAGACGTGCGCAACATTAGCCACGCCCACAGTAATTAACGAGGCTATTTACATAACGATTATGGTTGACCCGTGTTATTATCTTTTGTTACGCAAGCCTCTATAGACATTTGGAAGTCAGTTCGGCCACCAGTCGCTACCAGAGAGAGTTGGACATACATGCAAGCTTTCTGTATACGAAATCTTTGAATCCATTCCAAGAACTCAAGGAGTTTTACAAGGACTTGAATCTTATATTCACGTTGTTACTGAGACGCACATTTAGGAGGACCTCGGAATCATGTGAAGGTGGGTTGTTTTCTATACATGTATTATTTGTGATCATGGTGTACAAACAACAGTTAGACAAATACACCTGTAGGATGGAAGCTTGATGACACCTATCTCGGGTAGAAAGTAAAGGTAAGACGCTGAATTGTCTTGGTTAAAGAGATACTGAACTTGTATTATACCAAAGAGGTTAAATTTTGGTTATACTCATGGCTAAATTGCCGACTTATACATTATTCTCCGTGCATAGATTTGACTTAGTGAACAAACTCAACACTGTGGCGTTGGCTCGTCAGTTCGTTGTACAACGGCAACGCGATTTGAAAGATGAGATAGCCTCCAACAGGCGTTTTAGGTTACTCAGTGATGGGACGTCATGTGGTTCACGTTGGTACGATATGAGGCAAGGGAGCGAGCCTAATAACTTAGCTTCTCCTAGAGGCTTTGGTTGGGTTTACACACGCGTTTCCAAGTACACTCGGAGCACACTCGGAGTGTGCTTGGAAATGCGTGCGTAAACCCTGTCTTATGCTAGGGTCACATTTTCTAACCGGGGCCCGGCCGGGCTGTTTGCGGAAACGAAAAATCAAAGTGTATGTCAATAAATTTGCACAGGCTATGCTCTTAGATATTTTTGGGTACGTTTTGTGTTTTTGTTGTCTTTTGTATCATACTTTTCGTTCACAAAGACTGCCCGGCTGGGCCCCGGATTGGAAATGTGACCAAAGCATTAGCAGGGGTTAACAGATAGTATATGGTGCCTACAGCTGAATGGAGGTCGGCACTTTGAAGATCTTGTGTGGTGCGGCAAACTGTCCACCCGTCATACTAGGTAAAACAGGTAAATGATATGCCGGTACATAGTTGACCCCACGGGGGTAACTGTACGTTCATTGGTCCGGGGTAACTCCTCATGATGGACAATTATTCCGTCTACTATATTGTCCCAAAATGGAGTCTGGTCCTTCATTTGCAGTGTATCATTCATGTCGGTTTTATAACTAAATGGGTCGGTTTAGGTTTATCCCTAATGGGTAGTCTAGATAGATCAAGACATCTTTGCCAACTAAAAAGAACATTTTAGAATCGACAACTAAACACTAATTACGAAACGCACTGTAGCAGTATGTAATCTCTGTAATATTTCATTGCAACATATTTTCGCGTGTTAAAGATATGTGTGTTTGGTGTAAACAGCATAAAGTCGAAAAGCTGTGAATGGATCTTCATGATATTTAGTAGGTGGGGGGGTATCGGAGAAATAAAGGTCACGGTCGACCTCCTTGTGGCTTCCTACGGTACTGCAGCGAGCTGTGTATGTTAACGTATTTGTATGTGCAGCATAACTCGATCGTCTAGACCTATTCTAAGCTTGAAATGTAGACCCTGATATTTTCCTAAGTCGTGCTAGGCCTCTAATCATTTGAAAGTACGCATGCCTTAACTGGCCTTAGCTGTCAAAAAACACCATAAGAAAAGCTCCCCACACCCGGACACACATCAGTAGCTTTACATAGACTGATGCAGGTTTAAGGTATGCGTGTTCAAAAGACCGCTGCAGTATTGTGGGGTTGAGGTGGCTGTAGTGCTTTGTTGGCATGTTGTTCCACAGGGTTTGAGACATTCTTCATTTGTTCCACGGTGCCTAGAGCAGCAACCAAGTGTGATATTATTGGTGGGGTGGTGTGTTTTGTGTCCCATTCGGGGCACGAACTGTCCAAACAAATGCTAACCAAGGTCCCACGGGAAAAACAAGACATCTAACGTTATGTGCACACATGTTCACACTACATTTATCAAGTGTTTCGTGCATTAAGTGGCGACAAACAGACGGGTAAAACAAGACTCTTCCCTTCATTTGTCTGTAGTTGTACTATGTTGTTTTTAGCTTATCTATGTTATTCTTCGATCACATTTTCCCGAGTCATAAGTTGGTTACCCGCAGACGGATTGCCCTATCTTAAGCCCCCCTCTCACTGGACCGCGGCACGCTGGCGGCGTCGCTGCGCCCGATCGAATTGACAAAGCACTCAACGAATTTCATGGACAAAAAACTAATTTTGTTAAGCTTTGTGTATTTTGTTGTCTTTTTGGTCATACTTGTACGTTTTGAATGATATTCCCATTATAAAGTCAAGGGTAACACAAATCCAGTTTAGGACGCAGCCATGCCACCATCGTGCCGCGGGTCCAGTGAGAGGGGGGCTTAAAGGATCTACCGCGTCCTTTTACCGTGAAAAGAGAAATAATTGTCTGATGAAGTAAAAGATGAATCTTTTCTTTTTAACAATTTGCAGACTCGAAAACATGTTGTTACCTGTTAGTCAGACAACAAACGAATGGGAAAGAATACAACAAAAAGTGGTAGTTAAACCCACGCGGGAGGTATAAAACGTGCAATTAGATTTTTCCTGGTGAACGATCTCTTTCTAAATGCGCTAATCCCTGGTCAACATTTCGTCTGTCTATCCTAGTCGGAATCTGAAAGAGCAGCTTTGTATGACTCCTAAAAGATTAAACATAGACTGTTAAAGCGTTGCGTTTGATGCGTTCAGCTTATATTAACATTTCAACATAGATGTACAATCCGAGGGACGTCCCTAACCGAAGCTAGGTATTCATCTTCACCTGAGTGTCTTGAGGAAATTCGTGGTGTCTTTTCCAAGGGCACAACGTCAGGGCATGACCAAAGTGCATGATCTATGCTAGCGGAAGTTGACAGAAAGTCACAAGGCTTTTAAAACAAATGTTGTCAGCGTCAAGGCTGTTAGAAGGATTCTTCTGTGTTTTGTATACTTCTTGTCACATTGTTGCTTGCCTTTACCGCTAACAGTAGACAATTAGTAGATAGCGTGGATGCTGTTATCTGAGCTTTCCTGCCCGTGACCTTGTAAATGCGATTAGGCTGGGCACAAAAATCAAATTGGAGTCAAGTTTCCCCTTTTCTGGTATGTAAACCCCTGTTCTGAAAGCGGGCCTTTTAACATGACAGTAAACAATGGACGATCGCATGTCTGGTGCCGAGGTCGCCTTGTAAGAAAACAAGCCGGCCTAGCTAGGAGATGTCACAGTTACCTGGCGACGGCACATGCAGGTGTGGTAGGTAGTGAGCACACACCTGGGTTGGGACAGGGACGCTTCTCCCGGAGTCACAGGTGAGTAAGTAGGTATGCTGTCATCGAGATAGTGAAGATACTGGTATCAGTTATCCAGTAGGTGTGATGTGTATCTAGTTCGGGACTCAAGATATCACCTGATACGTCTGAACACATGTATTATTTCGTCTTAAGGAAGCTAAGCAGGTGTGAGGGCCGAAGCATGTTGCTTCTTAAGCCTTGTTTGTAAGTAAGCGCTGCTATCGCTACTAATGTAGGAAACTTTATTCGGCTAAGGAGCAGACTTGTTGGACGATCGGTGCATTTGGAAGCTAGAACGTCACTGTATGTCATATTCTACGAACATCTAGTACTTTTCGGGGATATAATTGTTCAATTTGTACTGTCGTACGTGTAGTATAAAACGTATGACTTGTATAAACTATACATATGCGAGTAAATGTCCACTGGTCGTATAATCTGTTGCCTCTAACGTCCGAGCAAGTTGGGGTAATTTGTGTTTTTAGACGGTGCAGATCTATTTGTCTTCATCTGTTTTGAAAAAAGTGGGCACAACGCAGAGGAACCAGAGGACACTTAATCAAATTTCGAAATTTCACGAAATGGCTGATTCTTTAGCTTTTAAAAGTACTTAACGTTAGACAACAGATTATGTTTCTCATCTTAAAACTTAACCTATTCTTGACTTTTGTTGATCTTTTAACATTTAATGTTTGACCAAATAACCCGTCTATACTATGAATGTCCTTGGTTTGACTAGAGTTTAATTTTGCAACAGAATAGTCTACTTGCTGCCGTATTTACTATGATTCATTTTAAAAGTTTTCTACACTTCCTTTCATGGTGAACTTAATAGGATTTAGAAATCATTACATCCGTGGAGGGATCAATATTAATTCTACATCCGTAAACGCGACTAAATGTCGCCGTAGGCTATTAAGCCATTACTGCCCACCTGTCGTTTCATGGCAACTGATGCACACTAGCTTTTAGCGGTCTTTAATGGCTTGACTCTGGAGAATTGTTCTTGTACCGCGCGATGTAAAATGCAAATATATATATGATTTACTCTATGGTATATTTACATAATCCTCTACTAAGTTCTAGTCTCTAAGCTATACTAGAAATGTGTACTGATTGATACGGAATTACTCACTAGGGGACAAACATTTGATGAAGGAAGTACAGCAAATGACTAAAATTCAATGTTGAACGGTGAACGTCAGGACAAGCACACAATCGCTACTTTGTAACTGCGCACCCTATTTAGGACATGTTGATTTGATTATATGGATGACATCCTCTGGGAACCCCAAAACTGATGCGAGCATGGGAAAAAAAGGTTTAGCAAAAAGTTGCCTTTATTATGAAATCTAAGTCACCATGAAGGTTAAATGAATGACTAAACACACTATGGTATACCAAACAATAGATTTTCCATTTTTATTATTTCACATATTTTTTTTTGCTTTGGTATGCTACAAAATTAGTATTCGCTTTCCGACATCTTTTTTTTTTCAATTTGCTCATTTTGCAGCTACTATGTACGATTTGAAGTATGGTCCAAAAACTTTGTTGTTGAAAACAGACAAAATTGGCCTTATGATGGCGCGTGGATATCGACAACATAGCCTTACGATGGCCACAAACTTACTAGTATCATATCTTTTGTAGTTTTCGGAGCGTGGGCCTTCTTTTCGCTCGCATTGTATTATATCTGACAGTTCCATTCATATTCAAACCTTTATTCTAAGTGCACTATAAAAAGGTCTGTTTGCTATGAACGGGTGGATCTCTGTAACTTAAGTATCATTTGTTTTGCATGCGTGTCCATCCGTACAGTTTATTGTTACCTGCATAAACAGTGTTTGTAATAGATACCCTTGTCGCCAATTAAGGAGATATACACATGTATCAGGGCTCCATATTTTATGCCAAATTTTCTGAGCAAACATTCTGAAAATAGGAAAAATTTTAATGACAAATTATGTTTATCAAAGATTATTATTTTCATTATTGGGTTATATCGAATGTGTGTGTGTGTGTGTGTGTGTGTGTATGTGTGTGTGTGCGTGTGCGTGTGCGTGTGTGTGTGTGTGTGTGTGTGTGTGTGTGTGTGTGTGTGTGTGTGTGTGTGTGTGTGTGTGTGTAACTCGAGAATTGACAGGTTGGGTTGTCTGGATATTTGGAATGTTGGTAGGTCTTGTGCAGACGAGGGGGGGGCTATGTCTAGTGGTTATTACTGCATTGGCTTTCGTGGGGGTACGTAGGGGTAGGTTAAGAGAGTTTGGAAATTGTCTACAGAAGCCTATTATATTTAAAAGTGAAGCGGTCGAACCTCAGACTGAGGACGAAGCTTGACCCTTTTTCGTTACCTAGTAATTCAATGCGGCTTCGCTACGGTTGGCGTTTTTGGCCAAGCACACAGGGTCACCACTACTCTTCTCGGTAAGTGTGTTGGGTTCTTTTACATGCAAAGGTTTGACGCTTGAGGCCAACACCTGAAGCTCCCTCATACGAGGGGCCGCCGGCTTTACCTCACCATCCGAAATGACGAATGCAATCCCTTACAACATGTCCGAGCTCAGGCGGACCCTAGAATTGGACTCCGGTCCACGGATCCACGGAATTTTCCCATTAGATACCTATGCGATATCATTTACTAATCATAGCAAATCCAGAGCTTTAAAAGAAAAGAAAAAAATCCAGAACGTTGACTATCTCTAATCAGTGATAATAAGTGGTAATGATGACAAGTTATATTACTCCTATTACACCATAGGCGGTATACCAACAGGTACGACAATATAACCTCCGGGTGTAACAGGTGAAGTAGTCCCCACGTAGTTTATCCCAAAGAAGAGGTAGGCATACTTAAAAGTTAAGCCTGGCGATCTGTAGGCAAATACGCATGATCGTTTGTTGACAGCCAAACAATTGACGTTGTTGTTCTTTCCGCATTGACTTGCTTACTGCCTCTCGATGCTTATCTTAAAGGCGACCCTGAAAATCTCCAGCGTGACCCGAGAGAGATCGTTATCTCCGTAATTACAGTTCGTCGTTATAGCTCAAGTCAGGTTGCTTCCGTAGTTATGAGAGTAGTTAACTGCCGTGCCCTACTACTAGGGTTCGTCGCAGCTGTGACTGTTTCTGTTGTAAGTCTAACCGCCACTGTTTCCTTCCTAACTGCCACTGTTTCCTTTCTGACCAGGCGGGTCTAGTTTCACGACACGGTGCAGACTATCGTTAGAGACAATGCCGCGGACGTAAACAGCACACGAGCTTGGGACAGATCACTGGGTCGGTGGCACAAAGCTTGGGCAGTTTGGTGTCAGCAAAGGACCGTGGAGACAAAGGACGTTGGGCGATTCGTGTCAACAGTTTGCTACTACTCCCAAAGTTTGGTACACATTCGGGATAAGGAACATGGCATAAACAGCGCAAGAATGAGGGTTGCTACGGAGTAGTGTGTGCTGCCTTGGTGTAGGAATCAGTAGCCCGAGGGGGCATTCGTGTGTCTGGACAGTCTCCTTACCTGGAGTGTATTGACTCTTGTGGTAAGTACGTGAGTATCTATGTACTTTACGACTGACCGTTGTGTTAATAGTTTGCTGATCGTTGATTCACTAGGATTTAAAGACCTTGCGGCGACCAACTGGGCATGAGACCATAGCTCGGTCGTAATGTAAACAGGTAGGGCGCTAGGTGTGTATATGTTTGACGTTATGTATGTATGTAGGGTGGTTTATGTAATTTTATATCACGCCTGGCACCAAAGATATGCCCAAAAACAGTGATGCAGAAAAGTAGTAAGCAAGTGCTTAGTGAGTCACGGTCCGAATCAGGTCACAGTTTCATGTGTCTGTATCGCGTTTTGGAGAAACACTTTTAAGACTTAAAAAAAAAAGAAGATAAGATTTTGTCACCTTGGTTCTTTAGACAAGAAGAAGACGTCTTATTTACGCCTGTTATCCAGAATACGTCCAGACCTTTCTGAAATGTTTGTTTACGTCTTGGCGACAGGAGGATTGCTCAGTACACAAGCTATACGATTTTGATTGACAGGTAATTTACTACTTTCTCTCTCTCTCTCACCTAGCTACAACCAAGATGGCGACGGGCTAATTTCCTAGGATGAATATACTGGACGGCACGGATTGTTAGACATTGAAAACGTTGTTAAAGACTATGGCTGCAGGCTCTGACACGGAAGGGCCTCAAGTCGTCACGAAACCGTCCCGAGACGTCTTCGAAAGCGAACTTCTTCGGTTTTCCGACAATGACTCGTGTTTCTGTTCGAAGGGGTGTCAGAGAGAGAAGGTTCTGTCCGGGTGGAGCAGACCTTGTAGTCGCGCGAACGAATCAGAACTGGACTTGAAGAAGGGGAAGCGACTCGGGGATAACAGAAGACGCGCGAAGCAGCAGAGAAGGAATTCTAACGAAAGGGAGGACGATTTTACGTTCCGACATTACTACGACACGAGGAGGTACATAGAGGAGTACAGGTACTACCACGCACGGGGAGATGTGGGGAAGGAGCAGAAGAGCGTGGTGTTCGGAGTACACGTGGAGGATCCGTACTTCCCAAAACTACGAACCAGCGTCAGGTAAGATACAGACTAAAGAGACAATGTTTACCTGTATGGGTTATGCTATGGGCACATTTCCAAACTGTTTGCGAGGACGATAAATAAAACTTAACGTCAAGAAATATACACGGATTATGCTGATGATTATTTTTTTTAACGCTTTGAGTGTTTTATCATCTTTTATATCATATTTTTCGTTCCCGCAAACTGCTGCCCAGCCGGGCCCTGGCTCATGAATATGGCCATAACATAATTGGGGTTTCAAAAGAAAAGTTCTTGTCCTGGATTGAAATCAATTAAAGGGTTTGATGTTTACATTTTCCCACTTATTCTGCTTCAAAACTAAATTATTTTCCTCTTTTACTCGTTGATTTAAGCAAGACTACCTATTCCATACATCGCCATTATGTCTACATTTGTATTTCTTTTCATTCACACCGGAAAAGGCAGGACGGGGAACGCCCTTAATCGTATTTCTGAGATAATGTGGTTTAAAATGGCCGCTTTCAACAACAGTTGATTTGATTTGGAACGTGGGAAGTTTCATTAGTTGCTTCCCCTCCCAGAAAGCATAACGTACAAAGCTCAGTAAACAGCATACTAAGAGAAAACCAAGGAAGATTTCATTCTAATCGACACACAAGAAAACATTACTCGTATAAAACAAAAAGAAACATTTTGTGTCATGTATTCTAGAAAAGAATTGAAACAATAGGTTTTTTTTTGGAAAAAAAAGAGACTAAAGCATGTATTTCCACTTGTACCGTTAGGATAACTTAATTGTCCCCATTTTGGGTCAAATATCGTAGTAACGTGACAAAAAGGAAAACCGTAACTGGGTCGGGTCGATTATTCCATGCCCCGTTATGATTCATATGTTTAGATATGACCCTTCACTGTTTAACTATATCTGCTGATATGCCTTTTTTGCTTTTGCTAAAGCTAGAATACCTACACACTACAAATAACCACGGACTTTTATCAAATCCTGCATGCGGCCATTTAAGAGTTAAAAACTGTAATTTTCCTATTCAACTATAACCATTGCCTTTAAAAATACTTCTTGTGTGCCTGTCATTAACTCCGCAAAACTTGCATTGCATTTTCAGCCAATTGTTCTTCGATTTTAGCGAATTGACATCGTGGTTGCCAGGTTACCGCAGGTCTAGGTGAGGTTCTAAGCACGTCACGTAGGCTACAGTGCAAACTTTGAGGTGACGGCTTCTGGGTGGCTACGCTAACACCGCCGGTGGTGGATAAACTTACCTATGTCTACTGAAAAGGCTTTCCCACGGAGACAGTCTATATTGGTCTAGTTGGTTCCACTGTTTAAACACCAAATGGGAGGATTGTTGTTTTCACTCAAACAATTCGTGATTTGCAGTAGCGGTCCTGATTTCATTCAGAGCAGCACAAACATCCGGCCATTTTATTTTCAATTAATTTTCACTGTCTTATACAAACGAGACGTTCTTTCATGATTGGCACGTTGTTTGAAACGATGGGATTATAATATAGATTGTCATGTTGGGCAAGCCATTTCAACAGTTAACTAGTTGCCAGTGTTTTAGAGCATCTTTTCAGAACACCTGTCTCGCTAGATCAGATACACCAGGTGACTTTGGACCTATCTTTGCTAATAGCACTGTCTAAAGCTTTTTAAAGCAAATACAGCAAATTTAAGGTGCACCGAAATACACATGCAAAATCATCACAAAATCTGTGACATCGATTGAAATTGGTGACATCGATTGAACGATGATAAATCATCTTTTTGAAGCTGGTGGCACAGTCCAAGCTTTCTACACATTATTGATGAGTAGAAATCCCAAAATTGGTGAAGTCGATTGAATGGTGACAGATGTACTCGGGTTCAAAATTCTTTCCACACCTTGTTGTGAGACAGCTTTTCTGAAACGATGCTTTAAATACCCATATCTTTTGGTGATGTCTGTCTTGGGTCTAAGGTGTCAATCTTCGATTCCAGACGTATCTTCGAGAGGATGAACGTTGTTAACTCAGCACAAAGGCTGTCGAGCAACGTAAACCACGAAGACAACAGGTATTATTCATTCCAACATTTGATAAGCATATTGAATATTTCGTGTGAGTTCTTCGTGTGACGTATTTTGTTGCCCTGTGCGTTTATTTGTTCATATTTACCATTGGTAAATCTTATCATAAACAGTACATATTCTACGGAAATGGCGTCATGCATTTTCGGATGCTAGTTATGTTCTATGAACTTTTTTTCTTATAACGGATACCCTGACACTTGCAAATCTAGATATGTAGAGAAGATCAACTTCCACTGCATTACCAAAGAAAGGCACTAGGGGGTCCAAAATCTACTCATTCCGAGGTCCCATTAAGACCTACCCACAAACTAGTTGTTAAAACAATCCACCGTGGCATTCTCTAATTATCGTGTTGAGAAATGGACAGACACACGAACGCTATAGAAACATAACCTTCTTGGCGAAGGTAATAAGGGCAACCAAACGCAGAAAGATCTTAAAGTATCATTAAGTTAACATGTCGTTGTCATGGCAGCGGTACTTGAGGCTTCTAATCGTGATAGTTTAACAACAGATCACGTTACAAGGAAAACAGGACAACAATGTCACGGCCAGAGTCGGTTACACTTACGGTCCACGTTGGTTAAACGGTCTCGTTTAAAATTACCACACGGACAATGGACGCCCCATAGACTTGCTGTTTGTAAATATTTGCAATGGATACAACTTTGTCTTCAACTTAAATAGCACAAAGTACACATAATCACTCTCACTCTCGTTAAAAGCAACGTATCATGGCACTAGCACCCCTCTCACTGGACCCGCATAATGAATGAATGAATGAAGACCTTTATTGTACACACATACCCACTGCGTTCAGTACAGATCACAACAGAAAACGTCACAGTTTGCAAATACATATATATATATATACACAATGAAAAGCTAGCACTAGTCTAATGATTACGTTATTTTGGCCTCTTGAATATAAGCACAGGTGTGTTTTATGTCAATCAACTGTCCATTGTCACATGTATACCTCTTTTGTTCCTACCATGTGTATGCAATTAGCCTTCGGGTATGGACTTGCAAATAAACTTTATTATTCCTAACATATTGTTATGATGTTCCCGTCCTACACAGTGTGGTAGATAGAGGAGAGAGCTGTGTGGACGACTCTACAGATGACGAGACTATCCGCCTCCCCAACTCTCCCGGCGACAAGAAGAGCCCCGAGATAAACCTAGCCCCCGTGCGAGCAGATCTCAACCTGCCTCGGATCCTACCCTGCAAGACAGGGCAGTCAGACGACGAAGAAAACTCCAGTAACAAATCGAACAGAAGGAGGAACAAGAAGTCTAAGGACACGGCATACTACCAAAACTTGCCTAGGTTGGGTAGTCTCCCCATCCCTGTGTGTGTCACTCACAGACGCAGCGGTAAGGGGAAAGCCGCTAGAGGGCGCGTTTCGGGGCAATCCGACTCCACCAACAGTCATAGCACTGGTAGTGGAGACGCCGTGTCTTCAGTGGAAAGCTACAAGAGCGGAAATTCCTCCAATAATTCCGCGGGACAGTTTTCCAACGTGTCCATAGGAAACAACTGGATTCCAGACGGGAACCCCACAATGGTACACGGGAATTCAGCACTTGAGCTAAACACCGCTTCTAACAATAAGGACCCAGAAACGGCGTCAACTTACAGCCAGAGAGAGAGAGCGTCTTGGGAAAAGCGATCCTCCTTAGAACATCGTCAGAGGCCAGTAGAAAGATCTAAGACATTCACGGACGCGTCCCTTTACACAAAGGGTACTATCAAAATAAGCTATAGAGAGGAACCTTCCTACAAAGTGTGGAAAGACTTCACAGAATCCACGGCGTACAGAGACTATCTTGCCAAACTCTACAACCTGAACTCTAGCAGAATGAAACTTAAGACCGCTGGAGAAGCGACGGACGTAAAGAAACAGTTCCGGCTGTGTTCGGAGAACAACAAACCCAAGACCAGAGCGGAAAGACGGGTCTGTTGCGCGCGATGCGAGGAGAAGAAGAACAGTCCCGATCTCCAGACGAAACCGAGGGTTAGACCGAGGGTGCAGCTTGTGCTACAGTCAGGTTCTAAGGGTGACATCACCTCTATGCCGCCTCTTGTTAGACTGAACACCATGGTCCGGGGTTACCCTTATAGAACTGCCGAGCAGCATAGTCAGTACATGTCACAACTCACAGCTACACAGCAGAAGAGCACGTAGCGGAGACGAGCATTGGACACAAGACTTGCTTCAGTCCTCGGTACAAGACTACATATAAAGATCTAGATGTATAAATATTCTATCAAAATCAACATTGCAGCCAAGCACGTAAAAAACTATATTGCAACAACGAATAAAATTGCCCAAGAGTAAGATAAGATTCGCTGAATCAAAACAATTTTACTCAGTTTTAGAAAACTATATAAACTGTTGTTATTATTATACAAATGTGAGCAATTTTGGAGGAAACAGCATCTCTGTCCGTACGGAAAGCTATATTTTAAAGACAGAAACATTGTTTTGTTGTCAATCTGGCCTCTACACTGTAAACTATTGGCAAGGGTTCTGCTTAGGTAAGCACGCCCTCTGGCGAGACATATCTGAACAACAGCACTGACGCCATATGCGCTATGGTGTACACTTTGTTGCACAGAATTATGATGATCTGGCAGGTCAGTTTTAGTAAAGTAAATCAGATCGGTTCACGCGGAAGTATTACATTACATATGATCATTTCACTATCATCGACATCATGTGAAGGAAGAAGAGAGAAACATGTGTTTGTTCATGCCATCCAATAACTGCTTTTGATGACGGGTATCTATTACGAATATGTAATAGGAACATCAATAAATACGTACGTGATCACGACTTTTATCGTTTCTTATAGCATGCTACGTAGTGACCATAGATGCAAGGAGATACTTTCTTGGCTTAAAGGTGCCCTAAGCAATTTTGGGGGGTAAAACTGGAAATATTCTGCATAAAGTAATCTATATGAAATTGACATTTACTTCCCTATATTAGCACATTTGTATCATTATTTCACACTTTGGGCGTTTAAAAAGAGCACAGAAACAAGTCGCGAAAGAAGTATCTTATTTATTGGTACCACCCAATTATCAGCCCAGAATCCAGCCGTAACCGTTTTCTGTAGACAGTTTTCGGAAAGTTCCGGCCTCCGGTCACTATGTCCGAGCACATTGAGCCATGACCACGTGATTAATTCTCCGAAAGATTTCGGGACTTTCGGGCCTTTAATGAGAAGGCAATGTGCTTGCTCTTTTCTTACCAAGCGTCATCTGTGTTATTCACTTTCACGCTTTTGATTCTAACATAAAACAACAACAACAATTAACAGAACAATTTCATGAATCGGTAACAGTAACGGTAGTGCCACAGCCTTTTTGAGGCCGTTCAGGTAGCGGGATGTTATCCACTGTGACTAGAGCACGGCATTGGAAGGCATAGCCCATCCCTCTCCTTCCACCGCCTTTTACCTCGCCAACCGAAGGAAGTCACGTACCCATTTTCAAACCTAAGTGGAGTGAATAAAGTAGCGTTAAGTGCCTTTGCCAAGGTCACAACGTACAGCCAGAAACGCCAAGAATCGAACTCGTTACCTCGCGTCGGTAACAAGAGGATAGCCTAAGCCCCCCTCTCGTCGGATCCGCGGCACACTGGCGGCGTCGCTGCGGCCGATCGAATTGACAAAGCACTCAACGAATTTCATCGACAAAAAGCGAATCTGTTTTGTGTGTTTTGTTGTCTTTTTGGTCATACTTGTATGTTTTGAATGATATTCCCATTTTAGAGTCAAGGGTAACACAAATCCAGTTTAGGACGCAGCGACACCGCCAGCGTGCCGCAGGTCCAGTGAGAGGGGGGAGGGGGCTTAAGCCTCGATATTAAAACGCGAAGCCCATCCTTCTCCTTCCACTGCCTTTTACCTCCCAAGTCGAAGGCAGGTGCCCATTGTTACACCGTTGGTGGAGGGTGCACCTGCGGAGTGAGGAAAGTCGTGTAATGTGATTTTTCCAAGGACACAACGTCTAGCCAGGGATACCAGGAATCGAACCCGTGTGTTCGCTACCATATCCAGCAAGTCTTTTGACGCCACAATCATGAATCAGAATGACTTCACTATCGTGTGATATATAATATTGGAGAGAAGATGGAATGTGTTGAGCCCAAAGCAACTCTATAGGCTACGCTGACTTGATTTTATGCGTGACATCCTCTGGATACCACAAAATTGATGCAGGCATGCGCAAGAAAGAACACTTTCCCAAATACGTCCAGACGTCTTCCCATATATCTAGACTGGCATTAAAGACTTCTTAAACATCAGAAGACATTAAAAGTATACATATATATAGTGCCGCATTTAAGCCACCGCGCAAGGAGCTCATGTAACATCCTGGCCGCCCGTAGTTCACATACACAGCACTTTATGTGTGTAGATACATAGAAGAACTTTATTGCACGGCAATTGTATCTGGTACAATGTATGGCAACGTACGCACTATTGGTAATAGTTAACAAATACGAAGGACTAGTTTAAGTTATGACTAACAGAAATAATCTGTAACTGAATAATGTACATGCTAATGCTCTAAAACAGTATGTTGGTAACAGTATGCTGTGTCAGGAATTCATAATACTGTCTCGTTTTTGCATTGAGTTGTATACACACATAGTACATTTGCCTACATAGTTGGATATATGAACATTGCATGATGATATCTTACTAAATGTGTTGAAAGAAAACTCAGCATGAATAACAACAGGGATAACACCAGGCTGATCCAAAAGCAATACCCACGGCAGGACGTAAAACTACTGGAGCCTGTAACCACCAGTTTTACGACCCAGACGACGCAACAAATGTTTCCGTCTCTGCCGATAGGAGAAGCCATAAGTCAGTTACTGGCGTGAGGCCAGAGACTTAACCAGTTGCTCCGCGCTGCCCATAGTTACAGCACCTCCCATGTATGCCCTTCTCTATGGCGCACATAAAATGCAGATTGCAGTCAAGTGTAACATAAAAGTCTTGCCATAAAACTGTAGGTCATCTACCTTTAGGTTCTAGACATAAAGACTCCGTCCATTTGAATCCTTTTGTATTTCATGCCCGAAGGAGAAGAATTTTAGGAGATTCATTAAAAAATGCAATAATCTATGACCTTTCAAATGGAACCGGACCAGAAATTTCATTCATTCAATGTTTATTTTAGTCACATGGAGAATATCATGACAATGACATTGAGAAGAACATCGAAATGTGGCTACAGATAGTCATAACATATTGGATATACTGTATATGAAATATATACACAGTCGTGGCTGAACTATATATCATATAGATTTTGTACATTATATTTTTATATCAGGTTGATATATTACTATCAGAAGGTGTATGAAGGAGCCGGATTGTATTATTCGTTTTATAATGCCATTTTCATGATCAGGGGTAAGGATGCCCTTGAAAAGAGAGCGATTTAACTTAAAGGAGTGAGTGAAATTGGGACTAACATTTTTTTCATAACCACCCCCCCCAGTCCTCCGGTCTCTTTCCTACCATTTGATGTGTGTAGTTCTGTCAGAAGTTTCGAAGAACGTCTCTTTTTTCTTTATACGCAGCTCTACCGAATCTGTCAGCAGATTGATATACCGCATGTTGTAGGGTGTATCCCCTAAGACTCCTGGCGCCCCTCAGTCATTACTACACCCGCCTTTCGATCATCCGTGCATGCAGCACTTCGTGTTCCATAAGTCGCGGTATACATCTTAAATCTACCATCTAAAATTGCTGCTGAAAAGAACCCTGCCTCCGTCTTAACGTGCAGGCTGCACCGTATCCTGACGTTTAATGAGTTGCAGCCAAGCGTGAGGCTTCCGTGGCTTCGAGCCGAACTTGACAGACTAATAGGATTCCATATTCGCGTAGTGAATAAAGCGTTTCTTTGGTGAAGTTTGACAAGCGACGCGGCCACACATCTAGCCGATTGAAGACACTCGGGGCTGACAGAGAGAGGATGCCGATGATATTCTTGCCCCAAAGCGGTCGTGTATTAAACGTCGCTGGTCTGACAGATCTTGAGGCAGATGACTTACTATAATCGACGATAAGACTTGACTTGATGCATTTGTTTAATCAGGTGCGATTACAGTCGATGTTCGTATCCGCCGTACCTTGGCGTTGGCGTTCTTGTAAATATCCGAGAGGATACCGATGATATTCTTGCCCCAAAGCGGTCTCGTTACGTCTGTACTGACAGATCTTGAGGCAGATGACTTACTGTAATCGACGATAAGACTCGACTTGATGCATTTGCTAATCAGGTGCGATTACAGTCTGTTCGTACTCGCCGTACCTTGGGCGTTGGCGTTCTTGTAAATATCCGGGAACACTTACGGCGCCAGAAGGCATTTCCGTCAGCGTCAGCGCAACGGAAGAACGCACGGCGCCACCTGTACTTTCTGATGGATCTTCGCTCAGGACTTTCCCGCATATTGACGTTCCTTCCCACGATAAACGACGTCTGACGTGATTGAGTATCTTTTCAAATAGCTCGGCTGTGAAATAGGCTGTATGAATGATAAATGTGGACTAAAGTAGCGGATGTTCAGAGGATGCTGAGGTCGAATTCAGGAAAGTCCGTACCGCTTTGTCAACAGAATGTGAGGCCTGGTTCAAAAGATAAGAAAGCTACAATTGAACTGAATGGTAGTAGCCTTTTTCTCCGAAGCAAGAATCTTCTGTAATTCTTCCAGTTTTCCGCCAGAAAATTGTCGCTGGCGCCCAGCGAAGCGCGTGTCGTCTGACAAGATGGCGACACATCACTAACTATGCTTAAGGGCCCTGTCACACTTGTGCGTATATTCATGAGTTCCAAAGTAACATTTTTTTGGTTTCAGTAAATTTTGCGGGGAGGAAGTTGTTTTCTACTTTGACCCACCTTTGAGCAGTCTAGTTATCAAACCAAAGAAATAACTTCTTCGGCTGCAAACTTAACCTAAAACAAAAACATGTTAATACGAAACTCATGCGGGCTTGTTTATACGCACAAGTGTGAGAAGGGCTTCAGGCAGATGTTTCTCTTCCATACGTTGCCAAAGATTTCGATCTTAAAATATGGTCGACAACAACATGAACAACAACAGTAGCAGTATTGATGACTACAAATCCAGAAATTATGCCTAGATCCTCCCAGGTGTACAATGATTGAGTTTATTCCGTACCCATCGCATATCGGCACGCAAGAAGAGGCGCGCCCAACGGAAGATACGATACGATTGGAAACTTAATTTGCCAACTCAGGAATGCCGTTAGGGTGAATATTGCAATGTTATGACCAATTTGGGCATCGATGTAGACGGCAAATAGTAGCCTTGGGAAATTACAGTACAGTTAATATACATTTTAAACTTTCCTGTTCCATTAAGATCGGGGCACGTAAATATCTGGATGTGGTACAGCAAGATTTAGGCTCTCGATATGTTTGTCAAATACACTGTGGATGCCAGTAAAAGGAGATTTTAAAAAAGAAATACGGCTTTTGGTGGAAAATGAGCAAATGTTGGCACATTGGCGCACCAAATTCGTAGTGTCTTTTTTGGCACACATTTTGACCGATTAGCCAAAGAGGCTCGGTGGGCGTCACTCCACCGCCAGGGACGGTCGTGTGGTCGTGTAAACTGCCTTTCCCAAGGGCACAACGCCGGGGCATGCATGGTAAGGATCGAACCCAGGACCCTTTGGTTCTGAGTCCAACACTTAAACCGTTGCGCCACGTACATGAATGAATTTTCGAAAGAACAAAATGACAGTTTGGCTCTCAAAATATGTTGCGAAAACAAACATAAAGCTGGAGACTTCGATAAACACGGTTTCTCTGAATATTCTCTCTGTGCACGATTCGGACAACAAAATCGATTTAATTTCTTCTTCTTACACCATTGACGTAAGGCGGCTGCGCTCGAACCGCCTGTGCAGCACGGAACGGCACGCCTCAGGTCACGGCCAACGTTAACAAAGCCAGCCTTCTTATCACAATAAGAACTTCGTTCAAAAGCCGAGTGGAGAACTTTCTAGACTTATCAACATCGTCGTCAGTCACAGCGCCTGACGTTAATGCACTTATAATGTACAGCGGCATCGATTCGAGAAACTCCGTCCTTGAAATATCTCCACAGTGATTAATTGGACTCAACTTTCAATGGAGTCTCGAGCCGATAAAAACCGTTGTAATCGAATGATTACCGCAAACGTAGCCGATTTCCCCAGAAAATCGTTGATATGAAATTGCGATATAAATGTTTTATCCAGACCGTTCAATGGCGTGGATAGGGACAAGGTCTTATGTGTTCCAGGATCGATCCCTTCACCCCCCTCCCCCTCTAGCCTTGATCCAAGTCGTCTACAATATTCCCTTTGTGCATACCTGACGGCTAAGTGCTTGGCTGTTGGGTCTACTTGGGTCAATGCGTCCAACAGGTTTGCTACAAAGTGGACTTGTCTATTGAACATGTACATTAATGGTGGGAGAACAGAGGAGTATCAACCAGCTGACGTTGTCCTATAGTTGAGATGAAAGAGGCCCGGGGTACCGGTGTACACGTTTTTTTAAAAATCGGATTGCCCTCAAATAAGATCAGGGATTCAGGGATTCAGGGTACTAGTAGTTTCTGTATGCCCCTATTGATAATATGGTAATTTAGGAGAATTGGAAAACTGGATTTGACTTGGGTTATCTCTTACTCTTTTGTTTCAAATTTGCCCCCGGCAACTCATTCATTTATTCATTCATATAGATCATCTATACACTCACTGACTGACTGACTGACTGACTGACTGACTGACTGACTGACTGACTGACTGACTGACTGACTGACTGACTGACTCACTCACTCACTCACTCACTCACTCACACACCCAATCCCACCCACACACCCACCTACCCACCTACCAACTCATACCCCCATTCCACTTGGACGGCGCTCTCGCCGCGCCCTCACGGCGACCAGAGCGCCGTGAGAGGCACCGATTTCCTGGAAAACATGCTCAAGTGGAATCTCTACGGCGACCTCAGCGCGACCAAAATGTCAAATGTCAGCAACTTTTTATGAGCGACCAAAGATTTCACAGATCACTCAACGAATTCTAGAGATAAAGAACGAATTTTTTGTTTGTTTTGTGTGCTTTGTTGTCTTCTCAGTCATACCTTTACCTCTTGCATCATATTTGAATGATAAAATCAAGGGGAAAACAGATTTAATTTTGATCGCTGCACGGTCGCTTAGTGTGAGTCTTAAGTTATATATTTGTTCAAATATGTTTTTTTGGTCTGTCATGTAACCTGTTTGCTATAAATATCTTTTATCATGCTACGTTATTATAGAAACGTAAATAACAGAATTGTGAAACACTTTTTGAACCACAGACAATAAAACTTGGAGGGAATTTAATTTGAATGGAAGCAAGTACTTGTAGTTATTCGTCAATTGGTAATACCACTAGGAAAATTTTGATTTGACCACAATATTCCCAGAAATTCAAGATACACCGCTTCAAGAATGAAATTTGTTTGAACTACAGTTAAGACCATTCAATCATTCAATCCTCGTAGAGTGCTCGCTGCGATCCTTGAGCGCTGCGGCCCTTTGATCCCTCGCTGCGGCCCTTTGATCCCATCGCCATCCTCGGCGCGCTCACGGCGACTGTTTTGAACATGTTCAAAACCATCGCCGAGGTGACGGCGCGCATGGCGCGCATGGCGCTCTCACCGCGCTCCCAATGCGCTCTCGCCGCGCTCTCGGCGATCTCTGCGCTCTCACGGCGATCTGGCCAAATTGACGTCGCCGTGAGAGCGCGGTGAGAGCGCCGTCCTAGTGGAATGGGGGTCTCACTGACTCACTGACTCACTGACTCACTGACTCACTGACTCACTCACTGACTCACTGACTCACTCACTCACTCACTCACTCACTCACTCACTCACTCACTCACTCACTCACTCACTCACTCACTCACTCACTCACTCACTCACTCACTCACTCACTCACTCACTCACTTGGTCATTACTTATCCTGAAGAAGGCGACAGTGGTCGACGTCGTTGAAAATTTGTAAAATCCGTTTGCGTTGAAAGGAAGTTAAGCATTATACTACAATCCTAAAAGTTTCATTCAAAATATCTTTAATGCAAAAATCATACCAAGGAATAGAAAAATGCACCTAACAGGTTGCATAAATAACATTCGGACATGTTAGTACCGTCAGTATTACCGCTACGCTGAACAGTACTTTTATATAGAAGAATATATAAGAAGGATGTCTTTGGAAACTTCACATAGACAGCAATGAACTTGTGGCATTTAGGAGCTCCATGGGGGGCTGCCATTGTCGAAGTAAAGAGCAATCATATCGTTTTAAATTCATGAGGTGTTCAGGAACCGTTTCAACCTAATGAACTGAGGTCGTACAAAGATTGTCATCGGTTAAACTTGGATGAGCACAAGAAAATGAAAGAGAATTTGTTTCATCCGTTATTTGTTGTAAGTCAGGTAAACGCCACCCCGACACGGATGGCTTACTTTTACGTTTCCTTTACTTTTTTCACGAAGTTTCACAAGCTATGTCAGTTGGATTAGAGGAAGTTACTTATTGAAAGATATCCAAATAGTTTTAACGCAATCAGAACTCAACAGAATAATCTCTCTCTCTCTTAGCGAACACATACAGAAACACATTCACACAAACATATATACATACACACATATACATACACACGCACACGCATACACACACACGCATACACACACACACACACACACACACACACACACACAAACAAATAAATACACACAAACATACACACACACAAAACGCACACACACAGACACATAGACATATAGAGAGAGGGAGAGAGAGACGGAAGGATGGAGGGAAAGAGAGGGAGGTAGGGGCAGAAATACGCCGTTCGTACTCGCCGCACAGACAATGTCATAATGCCGTCCTGCACATGGACAGGATTCAATACCATATATACAAATAAGACTATGTTCCTGTAGGTGCCTGACGAGGCTAGTGTTCTTCATACCCGGTAATAGATCATTGTGTCTCAGCCGCCATCCTTCTGACGCCAGATCGCCAGCTGCAGTCTAGTTGAATTTCTATTCCATACGGACAACATATAAACCATTCCCATAGGTTATCAATGATCGGAACACCAGATCCCACATGCCCCAGGCAGTCTCGTTATCGGTTCCACCAATTCGGACCGTACCGAGCCATTTCCCCCGCCTGGAGCCGTGTGGGAACAAACAAACCGGTGACCTAATCTCAAATGCTACTCCTCTATCTATCATCCACAACCTGGCTATCGTAAAAATGTCGAAAGGAAGATATCTTTTTAAGCAGATACGATACACAGACAGCAGCAGCTTTTAAAAGTTTTCACTTTGAATGTTTTATCACTTGACCACCGTTCAATCAACGGTTCCATTAATGAAAGCAAGACTATGAAGTGATGTATGCTCTGACACAAGTATCCACTCAGCGGTAAGCCTGTATTCAATTTCAACAAAACGTCTGCGGATAACAAGGAGACGATGATAGTCGTAGGGCGGGAGAAAATCAGTTTCGAAGAGAGATGACTACAACAGACAATTATACTAGACCATACTACGGTCACGTTTGCACCGGTACCGGTGCCCATAGAGGTGTAGCCCCAGCCGGCCCCCGAAGCCACAAATTTGTCCCGGCGGTCTGTCGGATAACAGGGGGTACCTCTCACGATAAGCTTACGGCGTCTATTTCTTACCGGGTCCCGGGTTGACTTAAACTCCGAGTTAAAAAAGTCTCGGGGCCCGGCCTCGCTCCAAAACAGCCCAGTAGCCACAGGGTGCCCTGTGATCACACCCGAAAGTGAAAAATAAAACACCCCTTAAACTACTCGGCGGGGCCCCCTTTTCCAACTGTTACCGTAGCATGCATAAAGGTCGTTGTCCTTGGAGTGAAAAAGGTCATTGTACCGTCTGTAATGAAAGAAGCATACGCCAAGCTATTCCATCTTGTTCTAAAAACTTTGTGGACCATTTATGGCGCTCGTCTATCTATTGCGAAGGAAGGTTTAAAAGCAGTTGTAAAGCCCCAGATCCTTCTCATGTCAGTAAATTGAACGGCGGGATTGAAGTTGTAGTCAAGCCGCTTGGACCCCTGATTCAGCGGACGGGGTGGTTGATTTTGGCGAGATGTGCAAGAACAGTGGTTTGTCGTCTTCAGAGGAATGCACCGTCTAGTCATCTTCTCATCATGTACGCTAGATATGCCTTCTTTGGGACTAAGAATGAAACGCAGCCGGTTATAGTAGATCTAGCAAGTGCTTTATTCTTCGTACATCAACCAATTATGGCAACAACCCCCAAAGCAATTTGCGAAGGGTAGCTTCACTGGAAAATGTCATTACCGCCAAAATCGGCGGTCCTTTTATTGGCAAGCTGTCTCTCCGTCATCCTCGTTGATGTGATATGGTCAAAGATAACAGATTACGCTAATGCAGGTTTGTAGGTTTTGTTTAAATAATGCACGTGGCCTGGATTTCCAAACAGAGGGTATCAACATACTTTTGTTGGATGCGTGTTAAAATTGGGGCGAAAAACTACGAACTATCGATTATAGGAAAACCGGCAAGCATTCAGGCACACAGAATAAGATGTGGATAGCGATAACGTCATGGCTTAACTGGGGTACGATACACACCTTGTAACATCATGACATTGGATGCATTAAATCCATTATCTACGGTTTGATTTGGATATAGAGCAACAAGATCTATACCTGTCATAGATGAGAGATAGGGATGCAGAAGTGATGTATAGGTCGCTGCAGCATGCTCGATGTAAAGCCTAGCTTAGCAATATTCAGCGAGTTTAAGTTTGGCTTAGATATTCTGAGTATGGTGTACGTACTTGTCATGGCATAAACTAACATTTTTCATACAATCTTTCATAGTTCGTGGTTTAATGCGTCTGCTGATCGACAAATCTTGCTCAGGTTTCACTGACGAAAAGTAGTGGATGCAACCTGAAACGTCTGACCGTTTTCAAGATAGGATATGATAGATAACGGACAGTCGTCTTTGAACTTGAAACAAGGTTAACTGACCTTGGTTTCAACAAGTGTCTAATCTACTGCCAAGTCTGTTCTGATCCTCAAGAGATTTGGTCATATCTAAAGGTGATCTGACAGTTATCCTACGCCTACAGACCCATTCGGTTTGCCAAAAACAATGACAGGACAGTAGCCCTTGAACTTGAAAAAAAGTTAACTGAACTTGGTTCCAATAAGTGTCTAATATACTGCCAAGCTAAAAAGAAGGTGATTCTCAGGAGATTGCATTATATCTCCAACTGATGTAACATTTTTACTCCGCCTACAGTCCCATACAGTTTGCCAAAAATGAACATAGGATAAGATAAAGGATAGTCGTCTTTGACCTTGAAAACAGGTTAACTGAACTTGGCTCCAACAAGAGGTTTAATTTACCGCTAAGTCCGGGTTGTACCTCAGGAGATTGGACCATATCTGTAACTGATATAACATTTTCACTCCGCCTACAGACCATACGCTTTGCCAAAAATAAAGATAGGATATGATAGGATAACGGACAGTCGTCTTTGAACTTGAAACAAGGTTAACTGAACTTGGTCTCAACAAGTGTCTAATCTACCGCCGAGTCTGAGGTGATCCCCAGGAGATTTGGTCATATCTCCCGCCGATATAACAGTTTTCCCACGCCTACAGATCCATACGGTTTGCCAAAAACATTAGGATAACAAACATTCGTCTTTGAACTTTAAAGAAGGTTAACTTGGTTCTAACACGTCTAGTATACCGCCAAGTCTGAGGTGATCCTCGGGAGATTGCTTTATATCTCCAACTGATATAACAGTTTTCCCCCGTTTACAACAGACCCATGCGGTTTGCTAAAAATAAAGATGGGATATGATATCAGACATTCGTCTTTGAACTTTAAAGAAGGTTAAGTGGGTTCCAACAAGTCTAGCATACCGCCAAGTCTGAGGTGATCGTCGGGAGATTGCATTATATCTCCATCTGATATAACAGTGTTCTTCCGCCTACTACAGGCCCAGACGGTTTGCCAAAAATAAAGATGGGCCATGGGATAGGACAAATGCCCTTGAACTTGAAACAAAGTCAACGGAACTTGGATATGGTAGAGAGTCACGATCGATGGCTACTTTTGACGGCATAGAGGCTCAATGCCAGGATGATGCTGGAACATCATGTGTTGGGATAATTATTGTGTTGCACCCACAGCAAGTAATAAGATATGATACATAATTTGGCTTCCAGCATGCACTGCATCCACCAAAGTATCAAGCGTGAATGGTAACAATATAATTTTATAGTAATAGATTGCTACATAATACTATGTATGAAGGGTTGGTTCACAAAGTTGGAAGCTACGTCGTAAGTACAATCAAAACAAAGTTGTTCATGTAGTGGAATTTCGGTCAAAATACCTAAATAATTCCCTCCAGTTTTGTTTATTAAATGATGACAGTTTTGTTTGAAAGGATGATATTATCAGAGACAACAGTCTTAAGACATTGTCTGCTTTGAGCGAATGTTTCTAAGTATCGTTTTCAAATGCAATAAATAACTTTTAATGAGGTCCAGTGAGGGCCATCCCTCAATTAGGATTCCAACCCTTTACCTGGGAGGGTAGTAGCATTTGACGAGAGATCTTCCCATACTTGTAATGGAGGTCATCTTTCATTCTAGGCAACTTGCCAGATATTCATGTATAAATTGTTCAGACTCCAAAGGAGACTTTTTAATTATCAACTAGCTTTAGCACCAAATTCGAAGTGGTTGCTTTTGCATTGAATATCCCAAAGATAAAATGATACTGAAAAGTTAATATCTGGTTATGACAAAAAATCTAACCTGAAGATGGAATAAACTCCTAAAGACGCCAGGATTATCCAGTACCATCACAAGGAGGACATCGAATATCCATGTTTGTATTCTGTATGCCTGTGCGTGATACCATTGCACGCAAATCGGTCGCGTAACGTCCGGGTGTCCGGCCCAGAACCCAGTGGTCCCGGGTTGACGCCACCGATGTTGTGCTCCTAGGGAAAGGCGACTTTCCTTACTCCACCCTGGCGTAAAAATGGGTTCATTGTTCTCTGTACATGACACTGTTGAAGTTTTGAAAAACTTGAGTGCAGTGCCACGCCGTCCTTGTCTGTAAGCGTAACAGAAAAAAAAGCCAAGTCATAATCTTTATTCAAAAGCTTATAGATCTATGCAAAAGACCTTTGGAGTTTTTAGTGTAACACATCAACTCAAATTCCTATCGAAACTTTCTTTAGACTTGCACACTTCTAGATCTATGCATCTAAGTACTGTTGGTGCTTTTAATGTTGCCGGAACACATCAACTCAAATTTCAATCGAAACTTTCTTCAAACTTGCACACGTCTAGATCCATGCATCTAAGTACTGTTGGAGTTTTTAATGTTGCCGTAACACATCAACTCAAATTACTATCGAAACTTTCTTTAAACTTGCCCAACTTTTAGAGGCTGTTCTACCTGGGTGAGCAGATTCCAGGTGGTCCCTAGAGGTGTCGCGATAGTTGTTAAGGAAATAGGCAGTCTCGCGGTGACCTAATCAGCCATCAGTCAATAGCGATTCGCTGATCTTTCCGTTCCAGCTCTGTTCCATCGATGTCAGTATCTACCGGCGTCAGGCTGATAACCGTGGCGGACAGTCTGGCACACACACAGCTCCGGGCACAACTCACATCTGCGATTATGTACAACCCTGACACCAACCATCCATAACACAACCTTGCACAAGGCTTCCTGTCAGCAACTCCAAATACATCCATTCATTTCAGCATTATCCCTGCATTATAAGACTGAACCCTAGAACTATGCAACGAGCCTGGTAAAGTCTCGGTAATCTCTGCCTTCCTAACCCAGCCGACCTTGATCGCTCGAAAGATATTAGTCCATCCCAAGTAATTTCAGCCGGCGCCATTCAGGAAAATGCTGTGACAGAGAGCTGGACCTTCGTGTCAAGATGAATCTAATCAACTTGTTGATCGAAAATCTGTATCTCAGCCAACAAAATGCACCGTGCACAATTTATGCTAAAGGGCCCATTTGTTCAGGAGAGCCGGAACACAAAAACATGTTGTCTCACACGTCTGAGCAACAGCTTGGCTAAGTCGCACTTCTAGCAGCTCTCACAGTTGTGTTACACAGACTACTTTCAAATGGCAACTCTTTACCATTTCTTTACACACTCTATCCCGAGATTTAGAAAAATAAAACACTTATATATTCAACCGCGAATACCTCACAAAGTTTTTTTACGGAAATGTCGAGCAACCAAATGACAACCCAGCAGGTTGGACATGACTTTGAATATTCACTGCTGCTGAAGATGTTGTGGTAGATCTTTTGAGTCCGGAAAGCTGTTATTACCACCCAAGTACACCAATAAATATCATTATGGTCCGGTTAGATGTGTTATGACTGTCATATATCTACCATTGTTATTTTGTATGTACGACAATGTTATCAACTCTTACAGAGATCTACGGAATCAGTTTTAAAACCTTGAAGATAGGTAATGCAATTCAGCCAACGGCTGCAAAATACTTTGTGTTGATCAGATTGATTATAATAAAGATTAGTAAATAGATCTAGTACAGCAGGATAGCACGGATGTTTCAAACGGAATGCATGCACTGTTCAAGATTCCATCTCTTGATATATGAAGAAAGTAGTGACAAAAGCGTTACCTGGCCGGGGCAGGGTTATTTCGATTCTATACACCGGCTTACAACCGGAGGATAGTCGGTTCGCTACAAGCCATGGACGCCAGCCAAAACTTAAACTTGAAGCAAAAAGTGTAACCCATCTGTCTTCAACGTATTCTACAGAAAGTTCCAAAAAGGAGATACTTTTGTGTGAACTTTTCAAAGCAGAAGCTACTTTCATTGCACGCACGTCGTTAGCATCAGCACGTCTGAAAATCGAAGTTTTTGTCCGGTATCATCGGAGATAAAGGCTTGTTTGAGTGCAGTATTTGGAAGTGGCGATTTGTTTTAGCTAAAAAATCGACTTCCCCGTATATCACATGCACATGCGTGTGATGAAACATCGATCTGACCCGCACTTCTGTGACCTAACGATGAAGCAGAACAGATATATCTTTGGCAGCCTAAAACAACATGTAATTAACTTCGCCCATCGGTAGTTCATCATATTGACATACTTTCCTGAATGAACTATATTCTACTTCAGTACGCCTGAAGTCCTACTTTCCCCTCTGGCCATCTTGTAGTTTGTGTACTTGTCTGAGCTAAGGGCTATTCAATCTGCAGATATAACAGAACAACAGGTCGGATAAAACTAAACGTGTCATGTTCCTGCCTGAGAATGCTCATCGTTGTTTTTCGCAATTTCTTGTTTTCTTCATTTAAACGTCCAAACTGCAGATTAGGCCATGTGTCTTCTTACGGCCTTGTGGCATGTTGAATGTAAAGCCGATACCAGAAGAAACCGATTATGTTCATAATATTAAAAAAAGTTCTCAGTCAGTCTCATTGGAGCCGTTTTTTGCAGTTGAATCAAAGACCCGACGCGAATCTAGTTGGCAAAGACTGAACATCAGCTACAGTTAGGGTTTCATTTCCAAAACGGGACCTGGCCGTGCAGTTTGCGGGATCGAAAAGTATGATATAAAACACAGCAAAACATACAAATCTCTAAAGAATAGTTATGAACATGATTTTTTCATATTTCTTGACACTTTTATTTTCGTTTCCACAAGCAGCCCGAGAGGGGCCCCATTTGGAAATCTGACCCTAGCAGAAGTCAGCTAACGCCGGCTAGAAGTGCCCGCGGACGCACGCATGCGAAAATAACTGGACGATATGAAATGGCCCTCATCTTGCGAGGTCACTAACGGCAGAGTAGAAATTACACATATGTCATAGTTTTAGATGTCAAAGAAATAGGGGCACGGTGGTTCAGACGAAGGTTAGACATCCAGGCAATAAGATACGCCAAATAGCAGTTACTCAAGTTAAAATGACCCAGGCGTCTTGATAAGTAAGACGCAAGGGGTGGCGCTCATCTCCATTTCTGTAGCCCTTGGGCCACACATTTGTGCAGCCACTACAGCAGGGGGCTAGTGCGTTGGTAGCGATGTGTGTTTAACTACCAAGCTCTTCCCCAAATGCTGAGTGCTAAGCAGAGAAAGCAGTATGCGCCATTTTTGATGCATGACCCGACCGGGGATCGAACTCACGACCTACCGTGTGTAAGGCGAACACAGTGGCACAATATGGTAGCCTGGAATCCAAACCTATTATAGCTCCCGAGTTGCGGAGAGGAGACTCGGGAGCTATAATAGGTTTGGATTCCAGGCTAACATTATGGAGGGAATGTACATTATAATACGTCTATTTCCGAGTGGTTATCATATTTGTAGCACTAGATTCTACCAATTGGAATTATGCATGTTTCGTGTAAAACAGCAAATAAACTATGACGGTATCCTCATACTGGCTACTTTGTTCAATGGTCAAGGTTAAATTATCAGAAACACAGCAATATACGTGCCGACTGGGGAACATTAGCAGCCGTTATTTAATCCATCCTTGAAGATAAATCGCTCCGTGTGTCTTTTAGAGCTCCCGTAACGCAGTCGTGACGTCAAACTCCTTCAGTACAGCGGACAGAGGTGTCAAGTTGGCAATACAGTTGTCAGAAATCTGACAAGGAGTCCATGTGGGGTGTCAATATTGTTGGAAAAATGGAGCCCTTGGGACCCTTTATCAAAGCTATAACCAGACTTGAAAGGATTTATAATGCTTTCCACATTATTACATCGACACTTGTTAAAGATATGTACGAGGGGTTGTCTCATGTTCATGCTGGAGGTGATTCTAGTCTGCAGAGACTTGGCAAACGCGAAAGAACAACTAGTTATTCACATCACATATTCGAATGCCGAATCAACAAGAATCGAAACATATGACAAAATATGCGAGGGGAAAAATATAAGAAAATGTTTTTGCCGAAGACTTCAATTTTTTCATATCCTGAACCACACAACAATACATATGGATATGTGACATTTGCGAGGTATGAAATACCATCGCAACAAGTGCACTATCGATTTGAAATTGATTCAAGAGGTTGAAGGATTACGAAAGCGAATCATATAATCATTTTCAAAAGCAATGCAATAGAAATCCAAAATATAAAAACGTACAGAATATCTTTGATTAGAATGTACAAAATGCAAGCAACATCATGTCACATTCTATTGCCTTAACTATGATCTTTCCTGTCGGTATTCAGTGTATCGTGTAACACTGTTACTTAGTGTTTTTATCATGTGCAAGTGAGCAATATTCCTCGGTTCAACGTTCGTTATTACAGTGCAATAACGCTGGTGTTATTGCACTCACGCACACATGATCATGGCCATGTGTGAATGATACCAGGCGCCTTATACATTGTTAAAGGCAGTTTCCGGCATTGTCCTTTAGAAACATTAGTCCATACATTCATTTTCTGTTCCCTCCAACGAAATAATAACCAGTTAACTAAGCTCATGTCCTTCGTCTTCGAGCAATAA
Source organism: Branchiostoma lanceolatum (assembly GCF_035083965.1). NCBI lineage: Eukaryota > Metazoa > Chordata > Leptocardii > Amphioxiformes > Branchiostomatidae > Branchiostoma > Branchiostoma lanceolatum. Next base: position 15,472,222 of record NC_089730.1, read on the forward strand.
AAGCAGCAACATCAATAACAAGACACTACGATTCTCACTGTGCTGTTACATCTGGGCCACGAGAACGTTCGATACGAGTGTTCTGAACCGGGTGATATTTTGAGTTATCACACGGGCTTCTACTTGTACAATGGCTTCCATACAATGTGTCGAACACACTTCGAGTGCGCCGAATGCGCTGTTGTCGAAAATTCAAATACTGGATTCGGACGTTGGAACTGATGTTGTTGCAGTTTTCTGTTCGTGGACATCAATTTTTCTTAACTTCTGGACGAGGTGCATTTTGCATTAAAAACTTTGGACCAAAGAAATGTTTGTTGTTTCGGGTGGGTATGTGATAAATTGAATACAACAAGGGTTGGGCTGGTACCTTGGGTGATACGGAATACACCTTATTGTATTTTATATTGATCATACATACGAGGTCAGTTCCCTTCTCTGTAGTTCTGCCGACGTAGAGGCACGTTGTATCATAGGCAACATTGCTTTTAAATCTTTCTACAAGATTTGGATCCTAAGATCTAGGATTCCTTTGGCAAAAAAGCTACAATGCTGCGTTTTCATCATGCTATACAACTGCAACAGCTGGGCAGCACCAAGAGCAGTTTTAGAGACGTTGGGCAGCTGACATCGGAAACACCTGTGTACGATTACAGGTCTTCAATGGCCCAAAAGGATGGTAACAAATAACACAAATAAAAAAAAAAATTGCAACACAAGACCTCTCTCCGTAAAAGTCGAACAACTCAGGTGGCCTATGTCTGGACACATCCTCAGAATGCCACAAGACACACCTGCACAAAAAGTCCTTGAAGTTTCAATTTTAGGTTCCAAAAGATACAAAGCACGCCAATTAACTGTGTCACTCTGCTTAGCATGGTGAAGAGAGATCTGACGCTCAGTGGGCGAGCCCCCCCATACAACAGAAAAGAAAATCCAGGAGCCAAGGGACCTTGCAAGTTGCAAGACGCTGTGGAGGAAAACGAAGACTGAATGCAGCTTGCAGGACGTTTCAACGACTGCAGATGCAGAAACCAGGGGATGATGATGATGATGCGAGGTCAAAGGTAGTGAACAAACAATGGCATTGTCTATTAACCTAAGAAAGTGATTGGCATGCAATGTGCGATCCCACCATTGTCACATCCATATGCATATAGACGAAAAACGTCACAATATGGCGTTATCTCCAAAGGATAACTATGACGTAACAATGCTTTTGCCGAGTCAGTTTCCTTACCATCAGCACCTAGATAGAATTTTCCGGCGGACCTTGTCTCATACGAAGGAGATAATTCACCCTGATGCTGTCCGTAAAAAAGCGCCTTCCTTTCCAACTTCCTTTTTCCTCCACAATCCCGTCGGGGCACTTCTGATTCGCAACCCTTACGTCGCCACAAAAACGACTTGCCAACTCATTTGCCCACCTCGTATTCGTCATAATGCCTACATCATCAGCCAAAGGTGATGTCGGGCCACGTCCCGTTCAACTGAGCAAAATTACCAGAGTTTACCTCTTGACTTCATTCTGAAGCACATTAGGGCTTCTGAAAAACAAGTCTCCCAGCGGGTGGACAAGATAAATAGCTGTAGCTGCTAGATGTCAGTAGGGTTAATGTTGTGTCCGATCTGTAGACAAGATGGCGAGGGAAGAAAATAATTCCTTTTAACAACATTAGACTTAATCATGGTTACTCGCTAAATCGCTGGTAAACCCACTTAAGATTGACATTTCATGCAAGAAAGGTCGGACATTTACTAGACTCTATACAGACGGTAAATGTATTGGTTCTTCGTGATATTTTGTCACATTTTGCGAGCAACCGCCATCCAGGAATAACAATTAGTGTTTTAATTGGATTCCACATCACGCGCACCTGTGCCGTAATCTCATTTCGGAGAAAGAGTTTGGGCTTCGCCTTGGGGAGCAGTTTTCTTTTATATCGAGTTTTAAAGTATAGATTGATACCTGCGTCACGTTCAGGGGATTAAAGTGAAAATAACGTATTAAAGTCAACATGCTTCCGCTGCCAAAACATAAGATAATCCGTGATAACAGCGGAAGTCGTATACTTAAGCTTGTATGACACTGGCCTTGAGGCTGATTGGAAGTTAGGATCAGTCGCCGTGAAGGATCAATAAAAAGTACGTATCCTATTCATTAATGGCCGAAAGCACAGACTTAATGCTTCTGATTAGATTGATGCGAAAGGAACGTGTGTCCTGATCGTCACGTGTGGTCGTCATCATCCCTTCAGTCTTTCTTGACTTGTTGAGGAAACGCGCTCGAGGGATCCACACATTGGGCCACACCTCAATATCGTTATTCAAGTCACAAGGCGTCTTTTCTTTTAATTTGCATAATGTATATATGTTGATGACGTTTACCCAACCTACGTGTGTTAGAAGTTCTATCATGTTACAGTCATGGTAGCATTTGTTAGTTGCTTATGCAAATTGAGACCTTATTTGCATAATGCATGTCTTGATGATGTTTGAGATTACCTGCTTTTCCAAATCAGAAGTATGTTATTTCCATCATTTACCTTAATGGTTTGATATTATTTCTTCATTAGGGTCTCATTTGCATGATCAATATCTAGGTGGGTGTAGGCCGGTAATGTGAATGGTCATCGAATTTGACCTCGAAAATACATGATGAACTAAAGATTGAATAGTCGATGAAGTTTAGACATCCGGGTAATCTGATGCGCAATATAACAGTTACTCAAGAAACTGGACAGATTTGAAACGTTTTGTATCTCAACATCTTGATGGTCCCGTCTTCATAAAGGTGCTTCCATACAGTCATCTCAGACGGACATTGTTATTGCTGGATACAACTAGTACTGAAACGGGGAATGCAACCTGTGTATTTTGTTTGGGAATGCAGTATATTCTAACTAGTCATACTTTTCATTCACAAGAAGCTCAATGAGATGTTCGTCATTATATGACTTGGTACAATTAAATCAAATGACGTTCTTTGTGTTCTTGCAAATCGTCTCATGCTCTCACACCTCTGTTGAGTCAAGTGGCGAACAGCATGAGTCTTAATAGATATTAGATATCAAGCGATGAAACAATGACTACTGATTTACTAGTTGGTGCCCGATAAGTCTCAGTGCCGCAATTATGATATGAGCAATGTCAACCAACTTTATTTCTACCTTTCGTTCTTCATTCCTCCGTTCATTCAGTTGCTCGCAAACGTGGGGCATTTCAAGGGCTGGTTAAAGATAATTCGCTGAATGATGCACTACCTGGTCCGTTAAACCTTTTCTTGGCATCTTTAAATGATGAGGTTCTTTACGGATGACTAGTCGTGTTATTACGCCATCCAGTCTCCTGAATTATGATCTTACAAAGCATTATTTAGTACTAAAGACTATGAAAGACGATAAAACTCCAGTGTAATTTCCTACTGCGTAACAGCGAGGGAAGCAGACAGAGATTTCTCGCTCCACTACTCCCGATGTACAAAGTACCCTAAGAACAGACGTTAGTGCATCTATCACTGTCTTCTAGAGACGGCAACTCGGCTTGGATTCAATTATCCGGCAATTGCGCGTTCCTACATTTGTCGTCTCTTGATGTTATCCAATTAAATACAGTAGATTGTTAACGCTGAGTGAGGCTTCAAGGGACGTAACTAATGGACAACTAACTAAAGTGGCGTCGGTTAAAGGCAAGGGAGATTTTGAAAGTGAAGTTGGTGTAAATTTATCAAAGACTACTCTGAACAAGGGATAGGAATGAAATTATAGTTGTACGTGTTTGCTTGGCATGTTACTCTAAAACCTCAATGTTTACAGATGTCTATCTGCTGATAGACCCAAAGATGCATATGATATTCTTGTCAAAAGACATAGTAATGCGTGTTATACATCTCGAGCTGTTCCTGTATAAAACCCTTTTAGCGACCTTCACTAGGCTTTAAAGTGCGGCTGCACGTCGGACAAGCTGTCTATACATATCCCGGAAATGGAAAAGTACGACCTATGATCTTCTGGTCAATGCTGGTGTCTGAAGGAAAGGAGAAGTGCTGTCTCGTCTTTTCAACTTCATTTCTGCACATCTTTCTTCTATGTGACATTCTTGACTCTCCATCCGCACGCCTTTTGACCAAACTAATGCGAACAAGCCCTCACGCATACTCTGGTGTCGCTCACTTAGTTCTCGTCTATGCCACTGGTTCACCTTTTACGTCATGGCGAGAGATATCGGGCTGTCTCTAGAGATAGCCCTGTACTCCGAGCTGAGAAAGCAATCTAAAGATATCAACTAGACATAGCCATACGTACAGTGTATGTCTAAAGACGACAAAAGGCGTAGTAAGTTTAATTAACACGTTTATTCAGTGCAAGACCAGAAAGTTTTGAGACATGCCACAAAATAAATAACATGTTCAATCGATCTCCGTATATATGTATCATCCAAGATAAATACCATTTTCTAAATGATTTATTTGATTTGATGTCAGAACCAGGTGCACGAATGTTAAATATCAACATGCGTTCTAGTTTAAGAACTCGTCGGTGGAGTTGACGATAGATGATCATGAATTTAATTGCCTACTCTTTAGAGGTTATTATCAGAATGTTACTGGTAAGAACGCATTATTAAAAGAGCAATGTTCATTGTGTTGGTACATGAAGCTGACAAACAAACTAGTAGCAACATTTGCCCAATATATAGATGAATATCTGAACAGGTAAATTTCACAAGACCTTTTTTGTCGTAGACCACCCAATAAAGCAAAGGTATATAAGCATACATCAAAAATATATAATCATATATCAAAGGTATACAATCATTTATCAAGGTATATAATCATATAGGAAGCAAATGTCTAAACGCCAGTTTCTTTCATCGAAGAATCCAACACCTTAGGGACAATGCAGCTCGAATCAGGATCTTTTCGGATGATGTAGACATCAGTGATGTTTCTATGGAAGTCTGGTATTTTCACTGGTGTATAAATATGCTTTGAGCTCCCATGAGCCTTCTTCAGAGAGCAAGTACTATGTTCTACATCCGGGGATGTAACAGGATTGAAACTCTCCATGCTTTTCTCACGTTGTACACTGCCAATCTTTTCAGGAGTATGTAGCTTCAGTTGTCTTAAATCAGCGTCTCTGATCTTGACACAGTCTATGTCTAAACCGCCTTTAAGTGCATCAACATCTGTGAAGTCTTTCGAGTCTTTTATAAGTTCTGCCGGGCTGTAGACCGCTATGGTGTTCATTTTCCCCTGTTCTAGTTTGGTAAGCTCCAATGTTGGGTAGCCTTGCAATGGCTCGGGAATTTCGATGGGGGCATCCTTTTCTGGTGCATGCAGACAGCAACGTAGTCTGCAGCATCGTGTCCTGTACCTATCGTCGTCTTTTTGTGCCTTTGTTCTGTTTTCTCGTCTCTTTGCCAAAAACCTAGACGCAGGGCAACAGAAATCCCATCTTAACAGTAGGAAGAAAACCAGCCATACCAACAATCCAAACGATATAACAGACACTATTGATGCAATAATGTACTTCTGGTGATCTACTTTCGAAGAGGTTTGATCTGTATTTTTTGTCATGTCAAAGTCAGGTTCAAAGACAGTAGGAACCGGCTCCGGTGTTTTATACGTTTCGTTAGTCCTTCCAGGTGTTGGTTTGGAGTCCCGTTGCCACGTCAGTTGAGGACCACCATTAACGGATGAAGTGGCCTTGTTAAAGGCCCGCTCGCACAAGTTGTCATCTTCTGGCTCCTCACCATTTATAGGTATTTCCGTGGCGCGGAAGATTGGAAGTACACTTCCCGTGACGTTTAGAATTGTATCCAATGTTGTTGTTCCTGCCGAATTCCTCGCAACACATCTGTAAATTCCTGCATCAGATGTTGAGACTCTGGCGAAGTTCAAAGAACGTCCCCCGGCGAACTTGACCTTAAGCTGAAACGCAATGAGATATCAATGCTTGAATAAAAAGTGACGTTAATCTAACAATCGATTCACCATCACCCGCAGTCTTGCCATTTCGATTTTGCTGCAATGTCGGTATGATGTCAGTTTGATGGATGATTTAGTGGTCGCTTAAACACTGGGGATAACAATGGTCATTCTTTGCATACTATTAACTATAGTTAACAACTTTCGATCCAACAGAAATACAATAAAACGCACCACACTATTCTTCATCTAGTCTTCTGACTTTTTTGTCGAGATTTTAGTTTAGAATCATTTTCAACTATGAACACAGACATTGCTTACAAGTATATTTAACAAATGACATACCTTAAAGGAGCCCTTTCGAATCATGGTTCCGTTGGGTGATATCCAGTTAACAGATGTTTCTTTTGAATCACCGGTGTTGCACTGCAGAGTAGCATTTCCGCCGGCTGTAACATTTAGAGCCCTCGGCACATCAATGATTTCTGGTGGAGAACATTTCAACTTAGTCACCGGAACGTCGCACAGTAACCTCCCCCGGAACCTCCAGGGAGATTGACATCTGCCACAGGACTCTCTGGTTGGGTCATTCCGCGTTTTCCGACGCAACCAGGTGACGAGCCACGTGACTTCACAAGTACAGTTCCAAGGATTACCTCCCAAGTTAACTTTGGTCAGGGCTCTCATATTAGAAAAGAGGCCGAAAGGAAGAATCGTTAGGTAATTGTCCGATAGATCCAGCTCCCTAAGCGACCCCAAGTCTTCAAAGCTATCTTGTTCGATTTCAGATAAAAGATTTGATGGCATCCTCAAGCTCCCTAAGCCCTTCAGCTCCGCCAAATTGTCAGTCTCAAGCTTGTCGATGGAATTTCGAGAGAGGTCCAAGTTCTCGAGGCTTTCTAAGTGCTTCAGATGTGGTACGGTCACGAGGTTGCACTCAGTCATGTTAAGATACACAAGGTTCTTCAATCCTGCAAAAGCGTTCTTCGAAATAGCTTGAAGCTTGAACAATCTTCCAAGGTCGAGAAACTTTAAGGATGGCACGTAAGAAAACGCATACTTAGGAAGGCAATATATGGGGTTGTTTCTCAACCCAAGATTGTTGAGGCGAGTTAAGCCTTGGAATATTGCTCCATCAATACGTGTAAGTCTATTATTATTCAGCTCCAAGGTTCTCAGATCTCCAAGTCCAATGAATGCACCGGGCTCGATTTCCGATATCTCATTAGCACTGAGCTCCAATGTGTTCAGGTTAGTCAATGATCGGAATTGGCCTCGACCCAACGTTTTAATCTCGTTCCTGTGTAGGCTGAGAATAGATACGTATCTTGGGATGTTGGTCGGGAAACTAGTTAGTCTCTGGTCGCTGCAGTACACGCTGTTGTCTGGGGGACTGCAAAGACACTCCGGCGGACATCGTTGGGCATAGGTCCTACTCCAAACATAAAGTGTCAAGATCAACGCAAGAAGTTCTCCAACAGAAGAAGCCATTTCCGAGGGATGAATATTTCCACTTCCGTCCACATAACACTATTAGGAATTATTCGCGTGTTGGTCAGGACTCGAGTCCAGTGCCTTTCAAGGTAATAGATTAAATTGTTTTGCCTCAGCTCCAAGAGGTCCAAGAGGTCCAGAATCAATAAATATGGATGTTTTCCTTCTTCGTTTGCTTCGTTGCCCCTGTATCACTCACACAATACCACCCACACCCGACGTGCCATCACTTCCAAGACACCATGTCTTCAGGTCCGTGTTGACGGGAGAAGATCTGCATAACGATAGAAAAAAAATCAATTACTAAACATACATAATGTCCTTGGAAAAAGGCACGGTGTTCTAGACATTTAATGCTTTGGTCCCTATTGCGCCAGTACCCGTAGGGGGTGTAGTGGGCCCGTAGTCCCGCCCACTCCCCGAAGGCAGAAATGTGTCCCGGTCGACTGTCGGGTACCGAGGGTACCTCCCGATGCTCGCACGATCAGCTCACGGCGTCTACTTGTTACCGGGTCCCGCGTTTAATTTAAGTCCGAGTTAAAGTTACCGCGGGGCCCCAAAATAGCAATGGGGCCACTTAGGGGTCACACCCGAATGTGCAAAAAACAGCCCGTGAACTACCAGACGGGGCCCCCTTTTCCAATTGTGACCGAAGCATAAGACATGTAGCTTCGTCACCCTATGCATGAGAACCGTATGAATGCAGACTTCCAAATTAGCATATTCTTCAGACAAAGTTATAGGGCGCAGATCGCAAAAGTCAGTAGACCTGAACGTTTCAAAATTATTGAAGGGACATCTAGTACCTTCATTGTTGTTAGGATTAACTACACAGTCAATACTTGTAAAACGCCTGAATCAATTCAAGAGCATCGTGGGGGCCAAGAGCCCGTTTGGTTCTCGAAATTACGAGTTTGCCAAAGTGATATGTATAGAGAGAGGAGGGTTTATGACTGGTGCTAATGAGTAATCGAATCATGTTATTGCTTGGCTTCGACTTTACGATTTACAGCGTCGTATTACATACAGATTTCCCTGGTAAAGAGGAAAAGCCACGCACGACAGCGTCCAGCAACTAAAATAAGGTAAGGCAGTCATCCTCAATTGAGGTGCAACATATTGCTTTATCAAGTAGCTAGTATAGTATAGTATAGTATAGTATATAGTATAGTAAAGTATAGCATAGTATAGTATAGTATATAGTATAGTATAGTAAAGTATAGTATAGTATAGTAGTGCACTGTGGCTTTGCTACGGCTTTCATTTTAACCATGCACACCGGATCAATCCTACTCTTCTCGATATTAAGTGTGTTGGGTTCTATAGTGTGTACGGGTTTGATGCATAAGGCTTACGCCTGAAGCTCCCTCCTACACGGAGCTACTGGCTTTACGTCACTATCCGAAATTACGGATGCAATCCCTTACTACGCTTTCGAGCTGGGACCGACCCTATGATAGAACTCCAGCCACGGATCCACGGAATCTGATCCAGATTGCGAAGCAGCGTGGTTACGTTACCGTTTGCACCACGGGGGCATAGGGTTTTTTGTGTCCAAGATCGCCCAGTTTATGTATGCAGCCCGTGTGATCAACACGTTAAGATCAGAAGTCAAACGCGTTCCTGCAGACCCGCCTTACTCTAATCTACGGTACTGTGATGTGCAATTGCCATCGGACTAAATTGGGGCCATGGAACATGCAAGTAAAAGATTTATGAATTCAATGAGACGTGTTCAATTACACCATGGCACAAAATGCTCAAATAGCTGTCATTCCTCTTCCAACAACATGTATCAAACACCGTTTTTGGCTCAAGAGGGATTCTGATGCTGCCTGCACGTTTCTCTACGGCAAAAAGGCTCATCAATGCCCAAGGCCAGCGATGCTCGTATTACATCCCCTGACTGTACACCGTGAATGGGAACAGACGTCTGCTTTTCGGGGACCGATTTTCTTCCTTCTCTAAACACCTTATACTTCAGGGCATAACGAATGCCAAGGGACACCAGTTGGCTTAATTCTAAGAAGTATGTGCTGTTGGTTGGAGATAAGCCCATGTATTCAACATAAAGAGAACTTCAGATAAGGAGATTCTAATTCTGTGTATCCGTTTATCCTCATATAACCCTACGCCAAGTGCAACGTGTCAGTTTAGGTGAAAATAGTCAGATTAGATACGACACCTTCCAGAGAAAATCTTGGAAAGGATGATACAAAAAAGCTGACAAGACATGATGCAAGCAAAGCAGACTGTAGATGTTGTCACGTATACCGTTGAAAATCCTGGTCGAGACTGACATAACCTTGAAATATCAATATAACGTTACTGAAACTTTTACTTAAGAAACAGCATTGTAACAAAGAAAAAAAGTACTAGTACTCCCTGTTTTTAAGAGGATCTGGAAACCTTGGCAATGAGAGCTTGTACTGGGCTGAAACTTTGGCAGCTTAATGGTTAATGGCATGACTGCAGTTCAAACTACAGACCAACTAAGCTCACCAGAGTTTGTGAGCAGACGTAAGCCACGTGAAGCTCACCACAAACATAGTTGTTTTGACAGGGTTATAGCCCAACAATCTTCTTTTCTCCTATACGTAAAGCTACTAGCATTCATTTATCTGTAGTAGGTACCAAACTATAAAATGCAGGACACCCACCCACCCATCAATCAGAACAGCAGTGAAAGCTGTAAGAGGAGATAATTTCAAGGTGATAATCGCTGAGTAATTGGCCTTCAGCCGAAGATAGATGGTTTGCATCTGCTGGCTTTCAGCATTCCTAATAAGCTGAGCGGTTTAGAACGTTCTAGATCGCCAAGTAAATGCAACTTCTTTACAAAGCGATATGGAAAGATTAGGATGGCTTACGTTTGACATCTGGTAGTATGAAACTTTTCAGCTTTGAAGCCCAAGTGTCCAAGAAGTCCCAGGCAATTATTATGTTTAGCCATAAGTATGGCTCAACATATTGTTTTCTCTCATGTTTCTTCTCCTGTCAAATCTTCAAATCGATTCATCTCTGTCATTTTTTGACCAAATGACCTGAAATTTGGTACAGAGGTAATGTAGGCAAAAACCAATGTACGTTCTTTTCCTTTTTTTGATATTGACCTTGAAAGTGATTTTATTGAGGTTTTTAGGCTATTTTTAGCATATCTTGGCCTCCTGCGCCCTTGTATTTCAACCGAATGACCTGAAATTTGCTGTATATGTGGCTTGAACAAATATTTAAAGGACTACATTCCCATTTTTGGCATACATATATTCAAAACGATTTATTTTGGGCATTCTTGACAATATTTGCCACTTCTGTCACTTTCAATACTACATATGACCTACAGGTCATTGACCCCGAGTGCCTTGCACCTGGCCAAGCTTGAAGTTTGCTTACGAGGAGGAAAGACCGGACATAAACATTTAACGTGATTATCGGGAAAACACCATGTTCCCTTAAACTCAGTGGTTAAATTGCAGTTTAGGAAATTTTATAACAGAAAACAAGTTAAATCAATGATTTTGTGAATGTTTATTCTAGCATTAGTTATTCCAGATATTCCAAATTCTTCAACACAACACGGGAGATCGTTTCTCCTCAGACTGGCGCGACACTCCTGTCAAAATTGATTGATGATCTCTCTCTGCCGCCGACTTCATACATGATCAAAGGCGGGTGGTAGGCGGTGCCTTCCTACATGTCCTACGTACGGGCGTATGGATCGTAGAATTCGGCAAAAAAGGAATGATTAGGCCAGTAGAGTCAGTCCCCGGTAAGGTCAATGATTCGCCCCTTTGCGCTAGCTTGTAACGTTAAATGAATGTACCCTCTGGTGGCCAAACTTCACTGACAAACTTTCTCCCTATTATCATCATGAGCTTGCGTTAGTCTGGTACTAGTGACTATTATGTGCCGGGAATGTTTATCTATCGCACGCCTTGGAAGGAAGTTCAACCATGATAAATGGTCGGCCGTTGCGAAAATTTGGAATCCCATGCTGTTGATTTTTGTGATTGAATCTGTAAGAAAATATATTTTCATGTCGTTCATGTTTTTGGGACGGACGCCGGGACGGGGTGAATTTTTTCTATCATTTTCGTCCCGTTAGTAATGCAAATCGAATCGTGTTGCACACGAGGCAAAACACTAAAAACGTGGGTCTTGTGGAGTGTTTTGGAGCGGGAAAATGCCGGATATTAGCGGTGCCGAACAGTGTACATCGTCGCGCGCGGGTGACGCTCCGTCAAAACAAATCCGCTGGTGGTCTAGCGCGGCCACCGAAAATAGGCAGAAACACACAGGAGGACTTAGCACCTTCGTTTATGAGGGCAATTGTGAAAATCTTTTGTTACAAATTGTTCGAACATTGAAACATTTGGATAGATGGTTTGAAACTGTTCTAAATAAAGAGATTTTTGTGTAGTTACGTTCGAAATGTTTCCAACGTATGTGAAATGAGTTCAAACATGTTATAAGTTTCAATTCTAATTGTTTGAACACTTTAGAACTGTTGTGACTTAGACATTCTTTTAATCAAAATAGTTCAAACATATTACAAATATTATATTAAAACCCTCTCGGTGACTTTGAATTGACCCAAATATGTTGTTTTTGGTCATTTCCTTCGTCTCCTGTCAAATCTTCATATGTATACTATGGAAAACTTCATTCTTCCCTGGGGCTGATCTTTTTTAATTCAATTTTGAACTGGGTTGATTATGCGCAAGAGTGTAATTTTCAGCGGATATTTTTCGACTGGTTTACATGGAAATGGCACGGAATATCCCATTCTTGCAAGGGGAGGATTCTTTAATTATTTCTTTCAATTTTGAGCTGGAATGATTATGAAAAAGTCCATTCTTTAGCAGAAGTGTTAATCAATTAGTGGATATGGTTGTGGACTGGTCCATATTGTGTTGAGGTGCTACTGGAAGACTCAGTTTTGGACTGGGGTGATTCATTTTTTTAGTGCAAGTATTTTAGAATGGTCCATTGTTATTTGGGGAGAGTCCATTTTTTGCATGGCGAGGAGTATGGCTAAACATGCTGTATTTGCTCGCAAATGTTGCCTTTCTAGTATATATATAGTTTTTATACTAAAATAAAACGCATGTGTCATTCTTTTAAAGTATGGTAATACATTAGACAGCATGCTCTTTGAAACATTCGTCGGGACGCTGCTACAGTGCTCTTTCAATCAAAACAGTGGCATTAGCAAACTTTTTGCAAAGCCTTTAATACGGCTCCGTATGGGTCCACCAGCTGATATCAATAGTTTTTTACTGGTCAGTACTAAGGAGAATTACTCACGTTGGAACATCCACGTAAAGTCATTACAAAACCCTTCTTTTGTTTTCTTAAATCTGCAGGTATTGGACAGTGCAGGTAACACACAGAATGCAACAATATCTCTGGCTTCTTCAGTACCGGACGTCATGTTAAAATCAAAATGGCATTGGACGTTTTTTAGCTGAAGAGCAACTTAATCAGGTTGTGACGGTATGCTAGGTTTCAGGGTGATTTATGAAACTGAAATGACGTCGGTTCAGACTTCCAGGCCCATGTGACCCTCAAGGTGACAAATAAACTTGTGGACGTACCGACTGATTAGAAATCATCATGCTTTTAAGTATCATTATAGTGTTCAAAAATTCGCTTTTTCCGAGAACCATATATTGCTTAGAATGGGACTCGTTGTCATCAAGTACTGTAGCATCCTTACTAAATAGCTTAACTGAATCCTTACTAAAGAACGGTTGCAGTCAGATGGGAAAAGACTAGGTGTGATTATTCTAGTGTAATTATAACCAGGTGCTCCCGCGCCGAGTGCCTGTGAAGCTGGTGTGTTACGAATGGCGGTTATACCGGCTTTACAGATACAGATACAAAGGAGCTACGCGTCCGCTGGGTAACGTCCTAAGTAGTGGGTCAGTCCTATTAAAGAAGGCCTAAATTAGGGTCCGCCGAAATTTTGGATAGTCGATACTGTTACTTACCTGGCTTAAGCCCCGTGTCATTGTGTAATTACTCAGGGATTATACCTGTCAAAAGCGTTTTTACCTTTTCAATATTAGATGACGGGCATGACCTGGGGTTCAAGCAGAGACCTTGGCGGATGACGAAATGATCAATATTTCCCCTCATGTCTGATACTGTTACATACGCTCGAGTGATCTGGGTCACATTTGGTCGATCGATGGCATTGACTAATTGTTGGTTTTGATTATCATCGAATGTCATTATGATTTTAGATTCCACGTGAGGTGAAGCAGAAGTCAGTGAGATTTTCAATTCTATTACTATCTATAACCACAAGCTGGTCTCTCAAACATTACATCGATAATTTCATTTTAAACCATCGGCAGTTTGTTTTTAAAGCCTTATTCCATAAAAAATATAGTATTCATCAAGGATTGTGCTGCGATGGGTTAGACGAGAGAAATTTTTGATTTAGAGGACAGGAATACGCAGTTAGTTGTAGTTGTTCATTTCTCCCATGTACACATGGAGCCTTGTTTGAGATAGATATACCAGTCCTATCCCTATTCCCCACTCGGGTAAAAATGAGTCCAAAGTTTTATTTTCTTTTCTTCGTAGTAACTTCAATACATCGATCGGTGAGGGAACTGCACGAAGTGTAGCCCGTCGGCATCATCGGTCCTTTAAAGTCCCCACTTATTGAGAAAGTCAGAAATAACGTGCTTAGCACGTAACGCCCAGATGGCAATGGCTCACCTGGGGATACATGAGGAAATTGAAGCTTTTTCTCTACCTGCTCAGTCTAAATGCCAACGGTCCAGTGCGGTAGGAACGGCACGGCAGCCGTAATCTACGATATGACTTTTAAAGTTGTTTTTTTGCCTTAAGACCTGTTTGTGAGAGGCAGATGCAAAGTTTAGCCCTACAGGTTGAATTAATGGTCTCTTTAAAAGTCACATTCAGAGAGTCAGTCTGTCATATATGTCATGTTCAAATCTTTTTAGAATGTATTAAAACTGATACGGTCTTTTCGCCTGGTGCAATCATTATGGTAAACCTGTTTCCTTCATGTACAAACACATGGTTTCGAATATAATCGACCCCATCATCTGTTTTCCCTTTGACGTCTATGACCCCAGCATTACAGGTTGGAGCAGCACAGTCCCACAAGTATTCGCGGGCGCGAAGTGCGTATTCATGCAAAGTACTATGTACTATCACTGGCATTTCGTGGAAACAGTTGTCCCGATGTCAATAATGATAATTCTATCGCAATATTGACAGGTATAAATTTGTTAGGGACCAATTAGAGCATACCTTATAGCCCTTCGTCAAAATGCAAAAAACAACAACACACAAGAGGAAGTTCTATCTGACCCTGTATCTTAATTTGACGCAAGTGTAAACAATTGCAATAGACAAAAGGGTCACATTTTCGGTATGATCATAATTCTTCAAGGCATATTAAGCAGGTGGTTGATGTGAGCTTCCCTCGATTATGTTACAACGTTTAGTCCGGAATGTAAGACATTAGTTATAATGTTGATAACATTGTCTTGGTAATGAAAACTGAAGTTGTACGGCCACGTGTCACGGTCATCGGTACTAGCCAAACTATCATGCAAGGAACTCTCCAAGGAGGAAGAAAGAGAGGTAGACAACTTGGTGGGATAATATCAGAGAATGTACATGCACGACAATGAGTGAAGCTCTAAAAAAAACAGAATTCCGAGAAGGGTGGAGAAAACTGGTTGCCGGATCTTCTGTGGTGCTCCAACGGTCCAACAGCTAGACTAATGATAGAAGAAGATTGGTAAAGTATTCGCTACGGTGGGTTGTGCCTAAGAGCTGTCCCTAAACAAAGGGCAATTACTCACCTCTTGGCCTGCTAGAGGAAATGAAACACTGCCCATGCAAGGCAAATATCTGCGGTGACAAAATCCCCTAATTTCTTTCTGGCGTCCGAGCATCTAAGAGGTTTGTATGTCTCCTTCCTGTCTGCTGGTCATTTACGCAAGCTTGACATGGACAGCTTGATTTGACATCCTGTTTGTACGCGGTATACATTTTTGGCACTTTTTATTTTTTAAACTTCAGAGCTGCAGCTTACTTGGTATAAAATAACGCATGAGAAGATAACAAAATTCAGCTTATCATCAAAGCACAAAAACAAACACACAAACAAACAAAGAAAAGTTGCTTCTTCTAGGTTTCAATGTCACTTCATCTGCGCCGCGAGACCTTGATGGAAAGGACTTCGGGGCTTATTGGTTACGTTGTATAGAAATCTCAATCCTTTGTTGTATAGAAAATGCAACAATTAGCCAAGACATACTATTGTTACTAATGCAATTATTTCATAACTCACTACCAGGCGTCTGCTTGGAGGGAGGCTGTGTCAGGGACACGAACACGTATACATCATTTTGGTGTGAGGCTGTACTGCTAACATATAGTTGCGGATGACACATGGTAATGTGTTTTAAGATGAATAAACGGGAAGGCCATTCCCACACGGCATCGTTTCTTATGCATTTGAAGCCCCAACAGAGTGTGTGTTGCGCAGGTTTTTATTGATGCCCTTCCGCTATACTCCCCGTATCGCCTAAACCAAAGACAGTACATCATCTGTGGCACTTTCATTGGCTGTAGCGCTTGCGTTCCAGTACATTCAGTGGGTTGGTAGAGGACACGAAATCTCTAGGATACAAATATTATGCTATTGTACTCGATCTATCACGTCGCAGGTTCATTGGCCTACATACAGGCCAAGGTACTGTTTCCGCTGTTAATGCTTTCGGGCTAGAAAATAGTAGGTTCGCTCGTTTGTTTGTTTGTATGGCATACCATATAGCATGTGTTTACACAAGCTCTCTGGCATAGGTTAATGACCACCTCCCTAGGGGGCGGTTACAGTCGGGCCGGCCGCTATGAGCGCGATTTAGTCAGGCTATTGCATTCCCTGTAAACCACCTCATGGCGTAACAAACCTGATTCGTATTGAATAGTAGAAAATACGGACATCTTAAATGTACTTGATCCAGTCCGACTGGGAAGGGCCCCTACTCTTTTCGATAAGTGTGGTGGGTTCTTTTGCGTGCTCGAGGTGCATGCACAAACACTGGACCTCCATTTAGGGACATCCCTAACAGAAGCTAAGTACTCATGTTCACCTGAGTGAAGTGAGGACTCGTGTTAAGTGCCTTTGCCAAGGACATAACGTCAATGGGGCATATCACGGGATTCTGTGGCAAACATCCAGCAACATGATCGTGACGAGTTGATCGTAAACTTGATCTAATACGGCAAAGATCAACTGATGCACATTTGTTACAGAACATACCTCGCGTCTGTGCACAAGTTTCTGAATAAGGTTTATGGACCTACTCTTAAGCCTTTTTGTTCGCCCGCGAAGAGCTCCAATTTCAGACCCATTTACGTTGTTGTTCATCTGAACATGATGCGCGCACAACTACTGCCCCTTGACACTGTCAGAATGCAGTCATAAACTAGATGGCAGAAATTGTCAAGTGCCGCCAATTTGTTCCCTCGCCCTTCCACCCTCTGTAATGACTTCTGAAGTGATTTCGGAGGCATTGCATATCTGGGAAAACGGCCACGTGTATTGAATTGAACATTTCAAGGTGACACACATCCACTGTAATGGCTGATAGCTAAGAGTAGTTTATCATACATAACAAAAAGTTAAGTTTCTAAACATTATATAGTACCAAGCCTTACGTCTCAACGAGAGGAGCCATAATTTACAACATTCCTTCTAAACAAACTGACAAGATTAGCTAAGAAGCCATGAAATGACGCCAACTACAATGGACGTTTGGCCATAAGCACTCAACCATGTATTGTTTGGCAGATAACAGGAAAAGAATAGAAAATGGATCTCTTTGGTATCATTCAGAGTCAGTCACAAAGTCTATGCAGTATTTATTTACTCGTTGAATCCTGTAGTAACTTATATAACATATGATATAACTCATGTGGTTTCTTCTGATGAACTTTCAAATAGAGTTGTCCCAATTCATTACAGCAGTATCACTGTACATCTCAACGGCAGAATGCGGATAAAACCATCCTTAACAGGTTTCTACAGTTCTGTGGGTAGCATGGTAATGTCAAGCAGTACAATGTAGCAGCATGGACTAGCATATATTTCGTCAGTAGTAAAAGAACCCTGGTTAGAAAACTGCTCATGTATGAAGAACGTGTTCCCATAGGGTACATACACACCGCAGGTTTATGGCCTTCATGACATTACGAATGACATATAGACATCTTAAAACACCATTTACAACATGTTTGCTTCCATAAATCTACTGGTAGGCTGCCTCGAAGCTACCATTGCCATATTCGATACACTAACGGCTGTATTACGATTTACTCATGTATATTTCCAGTAGCGTTTCTGAATGTATAATTACAACATCTTTATACCTATGAGGTAAATCTTACATTTACCTGCACCAAAGTACTCCAGGAACGTCTGAAAAATTGTTTTGCGGGTACAAAATGTTTAGTTTCTGCGAAAACTTAATCTGTTGCGATGAAATTTCCGTACCAGGTATGTTCAAGCCTCCTTTTAGGGATGCGATTCACTACTGTAATTCGCTACTGAGCTCGATCATAGGTTAATCTGACGCAGTGCGGCGCACATTATTTGATAATGATAGTGTCTACGTTGGAAAAAAAGTCAATGGTAAATATATGATCCAGCCTCATTCCATAGCAATGCGTGGTTGTAATTCGGAAAATTGCCCCAACCTACTTGATTTCAAAAACTGTCTTTTCACTTTAATCAGAACCAACATTAATCGCAATGACTAAAGGGCATTATGCAGATATTCTGTAAGTAATAACTAAAGAACTGCAAATGAAACAAATGACCTTGCCTACATCAGGGGATACGCACAACAGACACAGATAGACGTCATAGGCTTCTCGACGGCTCTTTTACCTCAAACGCTCCTTGACTGTGCGTGGGTATAAAGTGCCCGGTCTAAAATATATTCCTTTAATTCAGTCACTGGAAGTCACAAGGGCTACTTTTGAAATAGGCTTTACAGTTAACTTTCATTGTGATTGATTCATCCACGCTTCCCTTGGGTGATTGCTTTGAAGTAAGTACAGCGCATTGAGTATTCCCTTCTATTACTTGTAAAAGGTCATAGTAGATCTGATTTGACACAAAGGAGGTGTGACATTGCCCCCATACAGCAACATTGACCTCTATTAGGAGCAATCAAACTGTATAGACTAAAGGTTACTGAAGGCAGGGACATGATAATGAGAGCCCTATATAGGGATATCATCTATTCCTGGCTATTGTCGGTAGAACCTGTGTTGTAGCAGGTGCCAGTCTAAAACCTGGTTCCTGATCAGTCACTGCTTTCGGCCATATCTTTACACTAAGGAATCACTGTACTTTAACATAAATCATTCAAATTAGGTCCTTATTTACATAACTGTTATCTGCAAATGTTCCACATGCAATATATGACATGTTTCTCATCTTAAACATCGAAATCAGTAGACTCACAGGGTAATAGTTACTCGACATACAACTGAATAGGTTTTGGAACCGGTCAAAAACTTTCAGCTCAGGTGGCATCCACTACCTTTCGCCGGTCACTGACAGAGGTAAAGGGTACTAGCTACGTCCCACCGTCTCCAAAATGTATCCAGTCGCTTCAGTAACTGATACTTTGTGTATATTGTTACCTGGATGTCTATTCTTTATCGATGTAACAGTAGAATCGGTTTTCTTCTCATAGACAAAGTTATTTTGTAAGTATTTTCAAATATACAATGAGAAGAAGAGCTTTGAGATAAAGCATTTTACTTTATAGGAATGAAGATGTCAAAGTTCAGCCTATTCCTTGTGGCATTAACGTTATCTGTTAGGGTTCAGCTAGGGGCAAGGGGTTATCCATGCCGCACGCGAAGCAAACAGATTCGTCGCAGATCTGCTATAAAGAATTTTGCCCATGGCAGCACATATTGACTACATATTCTCATGGGATTAATGATGCAATTTCATGGAAAGATGGCCACCAGACTTCAGACTTTCCGGGTGGTTCTAACGATTGGCTATGCGAGTACAAAACAAGAGAACAATGATGTGCCGGAACTTACAGGTCTTGGTTAAGTAGTTTTAGAATCAGCAGCAGCTTATTCATTTACGCAGTTTATGCTCGTGATCTTCACTAGTATCCATCACAGTCTCTATGTCTAGGGCCCATATCCGTACATCGCTAAATATTTATCACCTTAGGTTAGAATATGATGATTAATCAATGACAATCTTTAGGTTTGTATAGCACAATGGTGAATAGAATAGGAGGCTGCCATGTGCTTGGGTGAGTTTGGACAGGATTAGACTGGAGGTAGTTCAGTCTTGGGCGGAAGTACAATTCAGGCCCTACGGGCTGTTGTGAGCTGGTAATATGTACATCATCCGAAACCCTGTGTACGGAATGTCCTGTGTCTATGTCTTAATATCATTATCCCAAATGGAATATCCACAAACGTAGCGTGTGTATAATGATTGATTCTAAACACGTAAAACTAATACGTAGTTCTCGATACGTTATGCGGGAAACATTATTTTTATCTTGCAGATTGCTTAGTGATATAAATCTTGTTGTATATGTGCAGTCGTATATGACTGTACACACACATTTCATTAGCATATCTATAATCACGTTAACTTGACGATGTTGTTCCACCGATCAGTAGCAGAGCTTGAACTTTAGGATGATATTGAATAATTGATTGCGTCCGATTCATGTGAGAAGACCCCGGCCAGGTATTCCGAAACGTAGCCATTAGAACGATTTCTTTGTTCCATGATGAAAGAAGTGACAGAATACCGGCCACAACTTGCAGAGTGCCCGCCTGTATGACTGATGGTGATGTGATGCGGAGAGGTGGGTCATTAGGTGTAGGGGACCAGTGTAATTAGCACAGTCTGCACATGCTTTGGACAGTGACAGATGTTAGGGATAGAACTACATTCAGCCTTCGTGACTAATGGCACTGCAACCTATTAAATCCACGGGAGAGAGGGACAGAAGTGATGATGGTCTTAGTCGACAAGCCAACTCTTAAGGAAAACTGATGTTCCCAGAGGCTAATTACGATGCTACATGACCCACATTTCTGTAACCCAGATTTCTATCTTTACGATGTCCATGCAAAGGTATGGTAATCGGTAAGCAAAATGAATGTGTAGAACAATCACAGAGCTACTCGCTTTCTAAAAGAACATAAATCGGACTTAGACGCACAAAGTATGTTACGCTTTATTGCACTTTGATCCTACTTGCAGAGACACTGTTTTGTACCATGAGCCCCCTAAAATACACCACAGTATGTACGCCACTACATGTTGCATTCCAAGCACTAATAAACGTTCCAAATAGATGCTCCAGTTTGACGGTAGATTAAGGCATACATGCTGGTCAAACGCAGCTACTCCTTCTAACTCAATCGTAATATCGGTGTAATGAAGATTAAGCATTATCGAAAGTGTCCTTGGACATATTTGCTTTGGGGTCAGCTAGGTAGAGATCACGCCCTTAACAACATAGGTTTATTGGCATCGTTGGATAGAGGTGGAGATGACATCTAAGAAAAACACTAGACGAAAAGGTTGAAGAAAACTGTTTACCAGATCCTCTGTGGTGCCCCAACGGTCACATTGTCAGCCTAAGGGATAGATTAAATCAGATAAGCGAGTAGATGACATGTTAGCTTGAGATGACCTCCTCACATTCTACAAAAGATACGATGTCATCGAAGAATTTTGAAAGAAATTCAAGAGCCTGAAATCCATGCGCGCATATGCATAACGATGTTGCTTACCCATTACCTAAATGATTCAGGTAACTATTTTTTTTCCTGCCACATGTCATGAGAAGACAAATACATACATGTACATCTTTAATAAGATGGGTTGCAGTAAGCAAAAAGGTAAGTGAAGTTCGTTTGTCATGCACCATTGTTATCACAATAATCCATTAGAGTCAATGGATCTTCAAGTACGCTAAATTTGCACTTTGTTATGATGATGACATTCCATCGGCAACAAGTATGAAACCGGAAACCACCATTCACTGGGTCATGTCTTATCCTGAGGTGTTATGAAAGTTATAAATGGAGGATTTCGTTGGAATATGAATTGTACATTGGCCTGAAGGGGGGATTTTCTTTCACCCCATTTGTCACGAACAACACATTGATTCTTCAAATCCAAGCAGGCGCTGAAAATAATCTAGCTGATCGATATTCCTCCCACTAAACAAAGGCCAGAGAAACCCGCACATTTACTTCTGATTCATACACCTCTCTTAATGGTCTACGGATCCATTTATATCTTTCCCCGCTAAAAGCTATTCTGCCTACTAACTTTTCTTTGTCATCACTTGCAGTGTTTGAAACGCTGGCGTTGGCAAACTGCTGGAATTTCAATCATGTGCAGCTTCGCTGCTCCACTTGTAAGTAGCGAACTATTGAACTTTGAATGCTAATGCCGTATCTTTTCAAATGATCACTCCAAATGCTGTGCCTGAATATGTATGTCAGAAATGTCATAGAACATGTAATGCAGCGTATGCTTCGAATTTCGCCCCAATTGCTCCGGTGCCGGCAGGGGGTGTAGTCCCGGCCAGACCCCGAAGCCACAAATTTGTCCCGGTAGACTGCCGGGTAAGGGGGGGGGGGATCTCCCGGTGTTCGCACGATTAGCTCACGGCGTCCATTTTGTTAACGACTCCCGCGTTGATTTTAAGTCCGGGCTAAAATGATTCGGGGTCCCAAAATAGCCCGGCAGCCGAAGGGTGTCCCACGGGGCCACGTAGGGGTCGGGCCCTAAAGTGCAAAAAAAACAACAACCCAGCCCCTCAACTACCCGGCGGGGCCCCTGTTTCCAATTGGGACCTAAGCAATAGCATGGCAGGGAAAGATTAGCGTGACAACTCAGCTATTAATTCTTTGTCATGACTTTCTTGCATTCAAGCACCTTGGCGTCGGAACGTCATATGTGTCTTCTTCAATCAAATACCTTGCCCCAGACCCACACATGTCATCATGTTACACCAAAAGGCAAGTTGAGAAAAATGCCCAGCTTCCTGGAAAGATTCGCTAATAGATACATCAGAGCCATCCAAGTAATGGATAGGATTACGCGGCGTAGTTGGTGTCGCTATCAGACATGAACATCCCATCACACAAATGGAAAATGGAACGTGGAGTAACCGAACCTGAGAGTTACCAATGAATCTTTAGCTATCTTGTGACAGGCACATGGCTTCTTACTGGCAAAATATCATGCGATTCTTATGTATCAGACAGAGCAGCACGGACATGTGGTAAGCGGACATGTCAGCTGTGAAAGGAAAACCATGTACACAATCCTTACACCATAGCCACATTAAGGCGTAACATACCTTGACCTTTCTGGCACAGATGCGCTTCACTGTCCATCTCAAATGTCTTCAACCAAGGATTTCGTTTCTTTTTTCTATTGTGTTTCAATGAGATTTACCACATTTTGTGGAATGATTGACATAAGATGTGACTATTACCTTTTCGAGATGTGAGCCCGAGACCAGACTGTAATGTTTGATCCACTCACGCCGGGAAGGATCCCCATGCACTACTGCGGTGGGTTCTTCAACGTGCTAGAGATGTGGCTATCCTCAAACGGGGAAGTTCAATTTAACGTCTTATCCGAAGGACGCACCTAACCAAAGCTAGGTACTAATTTTCATCTGAGTGAAGTGGAGAAAGTCGTGTAAAGTGCATTTTTTAAGGGCACAATATCAGGACTAGGATCGAGCCAGGGACCCCTGATTCTGGGCCGCCACACGATGTCACCTTATTTAGTGAAACGTAATTGCACAATCACAACAAAACATAGCAGTCCTAGATGTTAAAGATAATCACATAAAATTTCATAAATGAACTTGTTGAGGACACACATGCGTGCATAGGAAAACCGCAACGAAACATGACAGATTTGCGGGAAAGAAAACTGCGTCATAAAATGTATCATTTCATTTCAGGGGCGGCAGGCTGTCTGCTGAAACTGTTTCGGATTATCGGCAAACACATCTTGATGGTTTTTGGAATTAGCAAATACATAAAGTATCGGTAAGACGTGCCCATAGTACTTATTCCAAATTATTTCGTTTAGTCATAGTCAGATAAAGGACGTTTGTTAGAAAGCTAGACTTTAGGGAGAATACAGAGAAACGACATGTTGAATTATTCGAATCTTCAACGATATATAAGAGTTCAAGACAAGAGAGCATTTACTTGCAAAATAGACAGCATTCTATGAAAGCATATTTTTTCCTTAGTCAATTCAGAAGCATTCAGAAGCTAATGGACTTTTGCTTCTAGCACTGTCCATACCGTCTATAAACAGCAATGCCAATGGGTCTCATCAGATACACTATTCTCATTCTATTTGTACCCCGTGTTACTTACTGCAATCCTTTACTAACTTAGGTTGTATGACAATGCTTTAAGATACCACCAACAAAAAGAACTTTCCTACTATGGAGCCATCGCACCAAGACCTAGCTAATAGATGTTATCATTCCTCCGATAGGGCGGTTTGTGGGCTTGTTCCGATTGTTCTGTGATCCCCTAAGGTGCCATTTTAGAAGATCAAGGGGTCGATGGCGCCTTAATTATTGAGAAAGTTCACGGCTATTTTCTTGCACGGTCAATAAGGCAGAATGTGCCATCGAATCACCGCGAGCCACAATACCTTTGTGCTTGTCATTTACACCCCATTCCACTGTGGAGGCGGTCTCGCTGCGACCTAGAATTTGACAAAGAATTTCATAGATAAACAAGATTGGCAACCTAAAAAGATGTTGCCATGGCGACGGTTGTCTCTGCTAACGTTTTCGTTTTTAACCCACATGCCAATAAGGACCTCGCATAATTTGCGGCATAAATCATATCAGTCGATCACCTTTTCTACCAAAATAACACAAGTTGTCCAATGTATGAAAATCTTGTTTTCACAAAAAAAGATATCGTACCATTTCCTCCTAAATTATGTAAATGAGG
Source organism: Branchiostoma lanceolatum (assembly GCF_035083965.1). Taxonomy (NCBI): domain Eukaryota; kingdom Metazoa; phylum Chordata; class Leptocardii; order Amphioxiformes; family Branchiostomatidae; genus Branchiostoma; species Branchiostoma lanceolatum. The sequence goes on from NC_089730.1 coordinate 15,496,724, forward strand.
CCCTCTATGCAAGATTTGTGTCAAATAGTGGCCACATTTACTTAACTTCCAAATGGTGCAAAAATGATATCCCCATCATTTACCACTATGGATTTATAGTATTTTGTCATTAATTATGCAAATTAAGTATCAATTTACATAACTGATATCTATCGATATTTATCTCTTTCTCAGTTACATATGTCATGTGTTTGAGAGTCCTATAATAGAATGCAGCTGATTTATTAACTGTCCTCATTAATTATGCAAATGAGAAATTGATTTGCATAATTGGCATATGATTATGTAAATCATCACTTAAGCTATCTACACACCAAAAATTATGATGATTCGTCATCCCCTTCTTGAATTATTCTCTTTCAAAGTTTGAGTCAAAATCAGCTCCTGCAGCTCCAAAAAAAAGCCGCTAGGGGTCCAAATCTACAGGACATATGTTCCTAACAAAGAGCTATCCACCACTAAAAAATCATGACTATAGAATGTTCAGAAGACGAGATTTGAAAAGTGAAAGTTCCCCTGCAGTACCATAGAAAGTCGCTAGGGGGCCCAAAATCCAATCATTACAAGGTCACCCTCAGACCTACCAACCTATAAAGTATGAAGACAATACATACAGGCATTCTTGAGCTATCGTCCCATGGACTTTCACATTCCTGTACAATTTCTAGAATTCTTGCAATCTGCACACAATATAGTAAAAATTTGGCTCGCCCCTGAGGCGTCGCCAAAAACTAATCTTTTTACGCTTTGTGTGCTTTGTTGTCTTTTTAGTTATACTTGTACATTTTGCATGATATTCCAATCACGAAATCAAGTGTAACACAATCAAACCCGGGTCATAGCGAGATCGCATGCATACGACTTCTAGTGGAATGGGTGCCATTACACTATCAAAGAAACTTTCCAGGCTGTTTCCCGTCTCTCGTGTCCTTAGCTCCCGACGAAAATAATAAGTCCCACCCCCACTACTTTAAACGATGACAAAGTTGCAGACTGTGCCTTAAACATTAGATACACAATGAACAAGAAAACATTACCATATACTAGTCTTGTTAAAGCGATACTAAGCATGATAACCAGTTGTCTGTCATGTCCTTGGCATCATCAAAACAGGATCCAGTTTAAAACTTAAGTGCCTATTTTCGTCTACCAAATCAGCAGATTGATGTCAATTATACAGATGGCGCTCACAAGTCGTTTGTGCCTATTCTGACAAGCCATTAGCTGTGAGTGATGCACACAGGAGACGGTAATGCAATTTGTAATGTTGTCTTTCAGACACCTCTGTCATGTTGATCACATAAGACGGCATGAAGCTTCGCCATTCTTTATTTTGGGAATGGTCTCCACTCAACGTTGTAAGTCATTTAAATTTGCTAGACCGCTGTAATGGTAGTATTTTAATTCATTAAATTGAAATATGTGGTAATGAGTTCATAAATGGGCCATTTGATACGAGAAAATGTTTCCTGTCAAGATTTTGTCAAATGGCGGGCAGCGTTTTGACTAGCTTTTTACGACTTGCAGACGATACAATGGCCTAGTGGGTAGAGCGTTCAATTTGCATATGTTAGTTCTTGAGTTCGATCCCGAATCATATCATACCAAAAAATGCTTTCTCTGCTTAGCATTTGGGGAAAAAGTATGGTAGTTGAACACACACCACTGCCAGTTGACTAGCGTCATGCTGTAGTGATTGAACAAAGTTCATGAGAGCGTTTGCAGACTAACTTAAATGTTACCTGGGTTCATTTCTACACTGGTAATAATGCAAGGTCATAATTTCTTTGAATACATGTACATTTGCACACACGGCGACACATTGACGGCTAAAACTGACCATTACTATCGGCCTTAGACTTCTTTGGTATTTGAAGATTTATCTAGATGTTTGCATGATCCTTTTTAGAAAAAGATTCGCTGGCATTGACGTAGCCTAAAAGTTTATCAAGAGCAGTGTGTTGAATCTTAGCTTAGCGTAGATTTCAAAATAATCAAAAGTTACAAGTTTAATCGGTTCTTTGATATTTATGGCTATTGCTTTGATATCATGTAGATGGTATATGATATACACGTATCGTGTGTTACCACCGTGTCTAAATTGCTTGGCTAACCAACCATGAAGAGTCATTGTCTCCTATAATTGACGTAAAAGATTCTCGGTGGTACCTCCTCCATCAATGTGACATGTTTACAGCCTCGTTACAGCTGATTTCTTCAAAGCTGATAAGATTGACGTCCCACCATTGGATAGATATGACAGATGAGAGTCATAATGTGATTTGCTTAGGATGCGGTTACTTCATCAAAATCTTCTGCCAAAGCTCCCTCGCGATTGCTTCCCTGATGGGTATAACCTAAAACTTTTTAAGACTTGGTGAATCACAATTTAGTTAATGTAACACCTGAGTGGAAAACAATGAGCCTTATTTTGTGGTCAAATAAAGTAAATCAAAAAATCGAAAGGTATATTTTTAGGCAGATCATAACAAAGGGTCTTGGCTGCACATAAAGCTCCAAAGTCACGTAATACGGATTTCTTTACAAATAACGACATCAATATCCGACCCCAAACGGCCCATTTAAGGTAATAGCAATTCCCACAACCAACACCAAAATTCCCAGCATTGCACCGAAGAAATGAAATACACAGAATCATTTTCAAAAAGACGGCATTCATAATCTATTGATTTGCAAAAGCAGTATGCCGGTCAATATGGGGATATTGTAATTCGGCAATAATTGCATGTATGGCATATTAGAATTTCAGCAAATTACACCGATATCATCATACAACCATATCTTCCGATGTCAAAAGGTCTTGACGTTGGAAATATTTCCTGGGCTTTATCAATATTTAGTAGTACTCGCAGTGGAAGTATGAATTCATTTTACAATGGTGACAAGAAATGAATACAATAAACCCTGATTCTCTTTCTAGCTCAGCGAAGTACAATTTTTGCCCCAAAAATTAGATTTTGCGTAACCCAGACGTCCCTGGAGGAATGAACCAAAATTGTTCTGTACATTTTTATATATGAGTACTTGGCCCAGTGGTTATGGTATTATTGAGTAGATTGAAGTTGATACTGTGCGAATAGAGAATCGGCTTTTCTAAAAATTCAAAATTTATCAAATGCAATCAAATTCTTTACATACCATCTACACACAAAAATATTCAGGTGGTTTTATGCCTTGAGTACGAATAGCATATAAAATCCAATATCAAAAGCATTCTGGATTTGATTTTTTAGATAACTTTTATACTCTAAATCACATGAATACACGACGTCAACATTGTTCAAGAATACAAGACATCCACAAAACGCACTACCTTGGGTCATTCTAACCGTCTGTCTACTTTCAGGGCCCAGCAGTACCGAAACCGCGCTTGAAGTTGAATCGTATATGTCATACCCAATGTTACACCTGCTAAACTAAGGCTTTTGGAACGTACCTAGTACCTACAGAGACGTTGTCTTGCTTCCTCACTCTTCAACTACCGGGCTCCACTGAAAGACGAGTTTTGCCGATGCTAGGTTGCCGCTTCAATGCTCCGCTGCCCCAAGCCGAATGTGAATCAGACGATTTTGTTCACCGGTCCTTTTTACGATACCGCCACGTCATTGGACGTCCTGCGTCATAGATTCCTTAATTAATATTCAATGCGTTTACCGGTACCAGCGCCGTTATAAACGGGATGCACTTGCGGAGGAAGGATGGCAATCCACATGATATCTTTTAACTTTGATTTCATAATTGTTCACTAAAAACGTCGAATTTTGGTTCTTCTGCCTCACAAACACTATACCTTTGAGCCACTATAGTGGCACGTCATTTGATATTGCACACACCACCTCTACATCAAGATAGATATGTATATATGTATTGACACGGGGAACTGAATGTCCCCTTTCACATATGCCGATAGTACAGCAAAAATGCTTCCAATGACATCTTTACCGGTGCAGTATATTTTGCATTTCAATTTAGGAAACCATTGCAACCCCCAAGCACATTTTATTTCTTTTGGCGTGAGTGGAATACGTTTTTGATCGCAAAGTAAAGCATTAGAAAGCATGCAATCAAAGTGACGCTGAGTATACGTTTTTCATAATCAATAAGTATTTACCAAGCAATGCCTCTAGCTCTAAAGGATGTAAGAAGAGACCGAGATATGTATAGAAGGCATATATTACAGTCATATTCCACATTAAATTTTCACATGAAATGAACGGTGACTTTGATATACAGAGCTTAACGCATGCACTGCACAAAAGATAAAATAAAAGACTGTCTAGGCAACATTTTGTCAACAATCAACAATCTCTGACAATTAGATCTAAACCCATCTCGTACCCTACAACAAAGGGTTACCAGAATGTAGACTTTTCTTTAAGCACGTATACACATTCAGCCCCAGTAATACATGGCCGAACATGGCCTCCCAACCTTCCCCAACAATGGTTGGGAGTGGTTCGAATTCGGGAGCTAGGTTGGCTGGTGTTCGGCGCGGTTAGATAGTGTTCGGCTACGCCAGCCGAATGTGTTGAATCTCTCAGAAATCAAGAAGGTCTGGAATGGGTTGGCTGGTGGTTGGGAGTAAGCCAGTTGTGATCAGGGTGTGTTTGGGAGTCAAATTTAATCCATAACTGGTCAGACAGCCCCAGACCTACCGCCATCCTTGCATGGTTGGCTAGTGGTCGAGAGCCATGTTCGGCTATGTGTAACCTCAGGCTTTGTGCACGATTCCTGTCGGCTGTATCGATCTCTGTTGTGCCAGATGGTGGCCATTCAACATGTGCAAATCGCTATACACAGCCCTGTCATAAAGTACCACTAGTCTACCAGTCCCAAGCAAGGTGACCAAGGCTTCTCGGGAGGACTTATCTAAAGGTGAATTGGTTTTGATATCGGAACGGCAACCTGAACGCATTCAGTCCCTTTCGGGAGGGTACGATAGTGACCCGTAAATAGATTGACTGCAGCACTGGAGAAAAATAGGACCCAGAAGAATTGACCCACACATGGCAATGGACTGCCTTTAATATCCATGTTGAGAAAATGGGGTCGAAGGTTTTATGATATATTTGGATGGTGACGTCTAATTTTCACTCGGGTGTAATTTGTGTTGTGTTCGATGAATAACAAATTATCAACATCCAAGTTGTAGTTTTCCAAGCGGTAGTCACCAGAAGCTTCTGATGAAATCCGGAATACAAGGCCCAGAGACTGAATGCCTAGTGAGCATATGTTCAGAAAGAACAATTATTAGTACGGTGCATATACGTTGTTTTCTCAAAAATGATTTATACAGATTGGAAAAATAATCAAGATGTGTACCAAATTTTTTATCACATAGGTGCGTTTCGATGCACATGGGAGAATATCTATTTGAATCGCGCTGACTATCATTTGTAGAACTCACACAACTTTATGGTCCGTCACCAAATAAAAGGTACATATTGTATACATGTAGTGTTCAGAAAATGTAGCATTTGTTACAAATGTGATGTTATTTGCATACTTTCTATCAGTACCCGTCTCTAGTATTCTCTACCTACCTACCGAGTAAATTTTCATCATATAACACGTACCAACGCGGTTTATAGTTAATTTGTTGCGAAACTATTTAAGAAACTTATATAGAGAGTGGAAGAGGTGATTTATTGAGAGATTGAGGGCAATATAAATATTGCATTGTAGTTTGATTTTTTAGCCATGATCGTTGTCCCTCGTTGATCAGGTTCGGTTTGATCATTGGCCTGATGGTTAAGTATATTTGACACTCAATTTATCTATGATTGAAACGACTATTTTCAATACTTGTAATCAGGTGTTTGACATTTTTGACCCCCTACCGTCCAATATCAATCAATAGACAATATACCCTAATTAGAAATCTGGCCGTGGATATTTGTGTATTTGTGTGTTCGTAGTTATTTGAATATATACTACTTGAATGGCAGGAAATGAATGAGAAGATGGTGTGGAAGTGACAGGAAGTAGAGTCTAGACGTGCTGGATCAAGTCTTTTGTCAGGAGTCAATGGATGGGGCTATCAATGGGGAGGTATTGTTTGGTCTTCGTTTGTTTGTTTGTTTGTTCGCATTTTCGCAATTACATATTTTGCCACGTCAGGTTTCCATGGCAAACTTGTTTTACAATGCAAGGAATCCTTACCGACCTCAAGGAGGCACAAGGATAAACGTGGGCAGACACAAAATCGAGCTTGGCGGGAACACAACCATTTATTCCTTAAACGGAATCGTAAACAAATATATAAACAGATGAGTATAAAGGAAATGATATAAAACAAGGTTCCACATGTTCGTCACGTTCACCGTAGAGTGACAGGAAGTGGGCAAATGCAATTTCAATCAAGACCATATTTGAATGATTAATGAACTACAATTAACCTAGACGCACAAGAAACTCCAAATATTTCACGAAGGCGTGATATCTTCTCCCTCTTCTTGGCAAAGTGGCAGCCGTAGTAGATAGTCATTTAGTAATTTCGGACACCGAAATGATTCATTATCTTTGATTTGACAAATGAGAAGGTCCTTTGAATATGGAAACATTGACGGGAATGCTCAAGCACATGTTAAGTAGAACGGCAAAGATCTTGACACCAACTATAGCGGTCTATATTCATATATTCTAAACTGTGTATCGCTGCTAAATTGGGGTTAAAACAGGTGGTAAGCGAGGATCACCCTTGGTACTATTAAGCACAACAAAAGCTTCTCGTCCCGAGAGACTCATCACACTTAATATATATATCCCATCTAGGCATGAATAACGTCGTGAGAAGGCAAAACGTGCGAATGAATCGTGTATAGTGAGTTGAGTTCTGTGAACATGTATAATTTGTGTACACCGCGACTTTAAGAACATGGTAAACATGTGTATGACTCATCACTGAAGTAGTGGCAAAATTACGATAAACATATGCAGAATGTTGCATTGAAATTCAATGAAGGTAGCTAGGTAGGTACGTAAAGGTGAAGGTACTCTGAGCAACTAATATGTTCCTTTTTGCACAGGAGTCGAACTAATCTGAATGTGTGACTTCATTCATTTAAAAACATTGTAACCGTGTGTATTACTCATCTCCTAAAATAGTGGGAAAATTACGAAACACATTATGCAGAATGTTGCATTGAAATTCAAGACAGGTTACAAAGTAAGGAAAGGGCTCTGTTTCTTTTGCATAGGAGTCGAAAGAATCTTATAGTGTGACTCCATGAATTTCAGAACATTGTTTAACATGTGTGTTGCTCATCACTTTCGGAATATTACAAGAAATTATACAGAATGTTGCATCACATATTGATATTGAAGATACGCTGCTAAGTAGATAGAGGTGAAGGTATTCTCAGTAATCTCTTCCCTTTACACAAGAGTCGAAAAAAAATCTGAATGTGTGACTCTAATGAGATTATTAGTGGGAAGCAATCCGTCTTCAAGGCGTCGGAGTTAGGCTGTAATTGGAGTCAGAATTGCTGATATCATTCTTGCTGTTAATGTCACGGTACGTTTAAAAAGATTGAGGCGCCATGATTTCGGTGAACAAACCATTAAGGCTCGTATTAAGTGGGAACGGTTATGTTACCAAGGTCTTTTATCCCTACTTTGTGTAGTAATCCATCTTTGCCGGAGGCATCTATCACATAGAAGCCCCTCACAAGAATGGCTTGCCTTGTCACTTTTAGCTGAAGGCTCTTGAACATCGAGAACACAGATGGCCTTGTCCCGGAATACCATTATGTGGTTGAAAATCTGAATGATATTAATGAATGAAGACCTTGTATATGTTTGGCCCACTGCGCAAGGGACACATGTTACCAATGATATACAAATTCATGTGCATACAAAACGTCTAGTATACTTCAGTACTTTTGGCTTCCCTTTGCTTCTGATAAAATACGTCGACGAGGGAGAGACATTCAGGTAACAAGATACACAAGTTACTGAACCAACTTGATAGATTATGGAAATGACCAGACGTTTTGGGTAGCTAGCATCCACTGCCTTTCATCATCAGCGACTGGACGAGGTTTCTTGTTCACCAGATTTTGAACTAAAAACTACGAGATGCAATATTTGCATATCAATTCATATTTTTTGATTATTAAAAAAACCTGAACCAGAAATCTCGTCCAGTCACTGACGAAAGGTAGCGTATGCTACCTGAAACGTCCGACTGATTCCAAAATCTATCCGGTTGCTTAGTTACCTTCTACAATGCGTATAGTAATGACAAAAAAGCCCTTGATAGTCATTTTCGGGTGTATTTTAAATCAAAACTGGGTAAAGGGAGCAATTTAGAGTGCAAGTTCTTTAGTGAATCTACTTAGCTATAAACATTTTTGATGTAAAGAATAGGTAAATGCACATATTTTGCGTAATTCTTGGCAACGCGTTTTAGAAGTTAAAAAGACTTCGAACAGCATATTTCATATTGCCGTCCATAAACTGATATGCAACCTTACATAAGTCATAAAAACTTAATATTAGTTTACAAGTCACTTTTGAGAATTGCCTGGCATAGACATAACCTTCCTAGGTTGATGTTCAATAGGCCATCATCGGTTGTATCTCTATAAATGCACGGTTAATGCCCAGCGTGTCCATTGAAACCGCGAGATGTCCATTTTATGTCCCAGCTCGTGCCTCCCCAATAACCTCCAATAGACCAGCACCCAGCCCCACTTTATCAACTTCCCAGACGGCCATTATGTGGCTGGTAATGGCCTTGTTGAATGTTATTGGAACCGCATTCGTGTAAGCCGGCTTTGGAGTCAGTTGTATGAGTTCTCTGGCTATATTTCTAGATTTTGCACAATGCTTTGCAGCATGCAGGGTTAATCATTATTCTTACACAGCTACGTGTGAAACTCTGAATACTGGCATCGGTCATCTCTTTTTCTCATTCCGCCTTTCACACTCTCGCCCATTATGTATATCTACAACTATCTATAAAAGGCACTTCTTACATTGCTAGGCAGTGCTGTTTCACATTGTGAAGTTTCTATTGCGGTCTTCAAGCAAGCACTAATGACATGCTCACACACCGTCAGCTAGATGTATTTGGATTCCATACGAGTATCCATATAGATCACGTCGGCAATCACTTTGCTGCCTGTGTACGGCTAAGACCAAGTACGATCTAAACGGAAATTAGAGACGTTCCCCAGGGCACTGAAGGGTAGATCTAATAATGACAAAAAGTAATTGGCCTTTTTGCTTTGTTTCGTGTTTGTGCCATTATCAGTCATTACACATGACATCCCGTTACCTAAGAAGGTTATGTTTTCGGTAGCGTTTGTGTGTATTCATGTGGAAGGCCAGTATAATTCGAGAACGCCTGGATGAATTGAACTTAATTGATATTTGGTACGTGGTAGCTATAGGTCTTGATGGGAAGGATAAGATTTTTGGCCCCCTATCGGCTTGTTACGACATTGCAGTGGAATTTCCTGTTTGGATATATTGTGTGGACATGCCATGGTCGTCATTTTGCAGAGGTAGATAGCTCTTCGAGCAGAAAGTAAGTGGTGTAGGTTTGGACTCCCTAGCCGGTTCTTTAGAACTGCAGGAGCAGGTTTTGTTTCAGACTTTGAAAGAGAATAACTAAAGAAGAGGTTGATGATGGTCTTGATTTTTTGGTATGTAGATACCTTGTTTGAAATGCAATATCATCTCTCGTTCTGTAGGCTGCAAAGTGACCTATAAAAAAACGTAACATATTTTGCGACTCTCTATAGTTTTCTTTATGGCCACCCTGGGTTTCCTGCTTTACCTCGATAAAGGAAAATAGGTAAGTTGGACTGTTATTTAAAGGTCACCAGGGGCTATGAGGGCCTTCAGTGGTATGAGAAATACATCACTTGGGACGGAACACATTCACGATGAATGTAAAGCTCAAAATAAAAGGAAACCAAGAGGAATTTTTTTTCGTAAAACTCTGTTCCACTTGTAACTGCTTCCCTTCAGAAAGTGTATAAATGCATTGGGACTGTGGTTACCTCCATAAAGTACTAAAGCCTGTTTGTGCATGCCCTAACCATTGTGAAGAAATCATTAGAGAGTCTGATACTTGTTTCAGTTGGTATTCAGTTTCAGCATGTTCTCCGATGACATTACCTAAATTTACTGCTACTACTACTACTACTACTACTTTTGATTACTTCCTAATGTTATGTACATTTTGGCCCAAAGGCTAAATGCATATATGCCACACATGGTCTGATGGATGTAAATATTAAAACATGGAACACTAAAATACTATATACTAATATGTACCAGAAAACTATGTGTTAAACACTATATACTATATGATTGCTAATCTATACTCCTGATTGTATATTCTTCTCTTTAATTGTGCCTGTAGTGTAGGCAATGGCTGATACTGACCATGACTGTTTGTTTGTTTTATTTATTAAGATATCCATTAGCGTTCAATTCTAACAACTTTCAGACTATTCTATGATGCGACATGAAATAAAGCCTCTGCAAGAGAACGTGTCCTTTCTTTCTCATTTACTATATCAACATAACTCCACTGCACAGAGTTTACCAAATCATGTAGAAGACATCGAAATATAAAACAAGATCCCGCGATTCCATTTCCCTGAGCATCAAGGCGACAGAAGCTTAGAACTGCTGGTTTAGCATGAGTGAAATAGCTCGTAGAGTAATGGGAGACATTAGTGAAGTGGCGCATGTTTCATCCTCTTAAATGTTATCACCATTCTGATGTTCTTCTAGACTAGGTTTAGAAAGTTTTTCTCGACATCCGGGCAATGACAGACGTGGAGTTTTCATATCAAAACTCACCAACTCATCGCATATTACCACTGCCATTTTTATAGCTGCCACGCGAATCGACCAATATTGCTCCAAGCCATGGACGAAGTAAAGAACAATAAGTACAAATTAAAGAGTTAAAAGGCATGACTAGGTGAAATGATAAGAAATGTGTCAAGTTCTGCAGGGTACAATGGGATGGAGAAGGCGCCATATTCCCTATCCAATTAAAGATCTAAATGTATTTGTTGTAAGGACACATGAAGTGTGAAATGTGATTGGTCGTTTTGATCACTTAGGCCCCCATTCCATGATCCACTAGACGGCGATCGCGCTGCGCTCTCGCTGTAACCTAAATCGGATTTGTATAACCCTTGAATTCATAATTGGAACATTGTGCAAAATTTACAGTATGACTGAAAAGACAACAAGACAGACAAATCGTAAAACTGTTCGTTTTCTTAATCTATTACATTCGCTGATCGCTCTGTTAAATTTTAATTCACAGAGAGCGCGCGGCGAGAGCGCCGCCCTAGTGGAATGGGGGTATAAGCGAGCAGGCTTAACTTTGGCATTCATCTCCATATGACAAATGGGCATCCTCTCGTTCCTTTAACCCTCCCGATTGATTATTTGGAGTCACAAGAGTAACATTAAGGTTTTCCTCCCGGAAAGTTGTCGGAAGATTCAACCACACACCACTTCGTTAAGGAAGCTTGATGATTTGCAACCTGGCTTTCAATGTTTCAATCATTTGTGGTCAAGGTCTTTTCAAACTCATTTTTTAGCGATAGTATATCACTATTCACCAAAGACTTCCAAAGCGTTCAGTTTGGAAATAGAAGGCAACCGGCTGAAGCATGTGTTGCACACAGGTAGAATTGTCTATTGCCACCTTGGGAAAAACCCTGGACGGTTTACTGCTGTTGTAATGCCACGGAACGCCCGTTTGCTCTTGATAAGGCCCGGCCAGGGAGGAAATGGCCTTCAGCAAAACACCATTCTGTGGGCGACGTAATGGGAAACGCTCAGGACAAATCCGCTAACTCTCTTTTGGACATCCAGGGTCGCTGTAGGTAAAATCTCCTACAGATAGGTCCAAACCCATCAGAACGAGTTCAAGCAAAGCAATCGCTTTATAGGAACACATGGCTGTATGTTATAAAAGCAAGATGTCAAAAAGAATAACTATTGAGTTGAGTTTCGGTAGGTGATGGTCCAACCACAATCATTTCCCTTAGATTGACCTGTTATATAAACACATATTGGATTGAATGTCCTTGTCCATATAATTAACTTAAGTTGATCCTATATTCCCAACAAATCTTCAAGATGTAAAGGGTATGCAATCATCTCTATGAATATGAAAGTTCGGTCAGCATTGAAATGGAACCTAGATCACAAAGTGGAACATTTATTGTTCATTGTTAAAACGACATCCATTAGTGAATTACACAGGTACACTTCACTACTCTTCCTGGAGTCATATACATGATAACATATACATAACATTACATAGTATATACATATTTACATCATTTGGGGGGTGGGGGTGGACGAGACAATGGCACTGCAAATCAGCATTGTTAATCACAGGCTATTGCCTTTTGGCAGCCAGGACCTGGCATGACTTGTTAAACACACCCTATGGCCTGTGTTGGCTGCATTCCATGACCTCAGTGAGCCTCCAATGCCAGTCATGTATGTAAGTAATTTAGTCTAATGCCACATACATTGCATGCGGCAATCGCTTTACAAGAACGTACCTTCAAGATGTAAAAGGCTATGCAATCATCTTTATGAGTATGAAAGTTCGGTCAGCAGCGAAATGGAGCCAAACTAACAACCCAGATCACTACGTTGAACATTTAAACTCTTGACCAAAGGGGGGGGGGCAATGGCACTACAAATCAGCGTCGTTAATCATGGGATATGGTCTTTTGGCAGCCTGGAAATGGCTTGACTTGTTCAACACACCCTATGGCCAGCGGTGGCCTCATTCCATGACCTCGTTGAGCTGCCAATGCCAGTCATGTATGTAACTAATATCCTATACATAGCGGCATGCCAGACAGTCTGAGCATGCCAAAAACTGTTCTTCTGCGAAATAAGTAATTACCAATCTTTCTCCACTTTGTCATCTGTAATAGGATAAGGGGGAAAGGACTTGTAGGTCAAAATTTGATAACCTTATCACAGCATACCAGAACCAATTTCTTTTCTGAATATTTAACTCTTTTGAGACTCAATAAGCTCAAGAAGTAAGACTCAAGTAAGAAGCCTGCTTTTCTCATATCCCTTATGCACAATAGGATTAAAAAGATAGTACTTTGAAAATCACACGCTTCGATGTCCATAATTCGTCTTACTTTATCTACTGTTCATTTTTGACGGGAGAGGAGTACTACAGTGATAGTGAGAGATAGTATGGCTGTTCATGACATTGCGTGTCTGACCATATTCCAGTTCGTCTTCTCTCATGAGTAAACTTCGACTATGTATAAAAATGAGAATACTCTAAAAAGTTCATTCATCTAAGAAAAAACACTGCACTGATCATTGGTTGAAAGCAATCGGAGAATATTGTGTCAACAAGGAATTAATAGGATGAATAGATGAATAGGTTTTCAAGTTTAAAGTATAGCAAGTCATTAAGGGTACGTTTGATCCGCGAAATTAAAAGGACAGAAATGTATGCAATTACACTAGAAAGTAGAATTCATGGCCATTGAACAACTATTGAGAGATTTAACCGTGTTATTGTTACGATTGTGTAAAATATACAAGTGCAGCTTGATTACATTCAATCTAACAGTGTCCAATTACAAGATCGTATAAAACGGACGAGGAGCTGCCAATTTGGCATTGAAGTACTGACAATAATCCCATAACGGTTTCTTTTCGTCGCGATTTATCATGATGCTTTTCCAGACATATGCCCGTTGTGGCTGCACACCCCATGGAGACACACCCCCATAGAGGTTTATGATTACGAGTTGAGCAGACGACTGCTTCTCTCATTCTCATAACATTATGCAAACTTTATTGACACAACTAAAGGACAGTGACTTTCGTAACATCTTCTACAACTATACATACAAACAAACAAGTGGATGCAAGTGGATTGATAGTTAATTACCTACGTAAATCAACATGCTGAGTTTGACATATCACTTGTACTATTCCTTGATATACTTACCTACTTGTGCACAGGATTATCATCTGCTAGAATGAAATTAGATTTATCTATAAGATGAAATGTATCAAATTAAAAACAGCGCCTTTCGTAATGTCTTCTATAACAGTTACCATACACACACACACACACACACACACAGAAACACACAAACAAGTGGTTACAAATGAAGCAACACTAACCTACGTACAAGTATATAAATAGATCAACATGTTGAGTTTGACATATCACTTATATTACTACATGTAGTACTAAATTTCTTTGATAAATTTGTCTATTCGTACACAGTAAGGTTTATTTTCTTCTAGAACATATTCTCTATGAGATGGAATGAATCCAATTCTGTTGAGCAAGCAGAAAGAAAGTTGAACATCTTTAAGCGTTTATCATCATATCGTAAACAATCCATGATAAAGTGACATTCATCTTCTGTTGGACAGAATTGACACGTGGTCACGTGGATTTTATGATATCTTCCGACTTCTACATTCAATTTATGACTACAGATTCTTGAATGTCTTCGTCATTACTCTACTAACTTCAAAATGATGTATTTCAGAAACATTCAGATCCTCCACATCCACATTGTGCATAAATGCGGTCCAAATCTGAAGCGTGGCAAATGTCAAGAAACACCAGTTGGCTTGACGGAAAGATGGATGGGCTGTTTGTTAGAGATAAGACAACGAATTAAGTAGAAAATGATTGTAGATAGGACTGTTCCAACTTGGGTGTACATAGATAAAGGACGCGGTGATCTCTATTCGATTCTAAGTCAAGTGTCATTTGCCATCTTCAAAGGTGACGCCTTCTAAGTCATATATAGGGAAAACCTAGGAGGTGTCGATATAAATTTATAAAGGAAAGGCAACAGACGCAAGTTAAACAGACAATGGGGCTGCGTAGCTGAAAAAGATGTTCTTGTTTCGAAACAGTTTGCTGATAGTAATATTCTCCCTTCATTTGTGTCTTACTTAACAAGCAGGGTGCTGCCTAACTCTGTAACCAATAGAGAATGGAGTACCAAGCGGCTACTTCAGTGTGCCAAAGATTAAGGATTATCTTATGGAGAATGACAGAAACGCAAACCCATGCGCTATATCGCAAGTGAGCATTGCTAGTCTAGATTCAAACCCATCTATACGCTTACTCTACACTTACGTCGTTTTCATACCTTCAATTACAATAAAATCAGAGCAAATACTAGTTGCACCATGGTGCATTCTGTAGGTACCTAAGTACAAAAATGCAGAGCACGCATGCACTCGCATCAATTCGTACATTTCTGTAAGCTGTACCAGGAGGTGATTTCAAGGTGATAATCTTGGAGTAATTGGATTTCAGCCGAAGATGTATGTCCGGATTCTAGCATTCCCAATAGGTTTGAGGGAGTTAAACCTATCCAGGTGTCGAAGACCAAAAGGGAGGGAAAACTAAGATCCCCAGAAAATCCCAGGCAACTGCCTTTCTCCATACTAAGCATATCGTGTGCACTCTCACCATAAAGATGATAACTGAGATTAGACAGTACGTTGTTTGAACTACCCATCACGACGATGATGCAGTCCACCTTCACTTTAAACAGCTGCATCAACGAAGGTTGTGAATGCAAACGATCTTCGAAATGAGTCATATTTGGCTCGAATAAAGCTCCATTCTGGCTCTGTGTGAAGTTAACAAGGTGCCTGTTATCATTCCTCGATGCCAGTGCTTTGTATCTCCACACTCATGAAGCTACGGAAACATTTCTTTGAAGTTGATGGTCATCCATAACAATTGGAGTATGTTTTGTGGCCCAAGATATGGATGTCCTTGCAACTCGCGGCAGACTAACAATGAACTGTTGTGCTCATGGCTCCAACTATTGTGTAACTGGGAGCTGGAGACCTTCTGATCAAATCGAGTAAGGGTATTTTGGTTATAGCTGCATTCCTTTTTTCAGAAGGGACATAAAATGGGGGTCCCGTGATCGAGGAGGTGCCTTGAGCAAGTTAAAAAGGCAGTTTGATAGCCTCATGAGTACCTACTGGCTGTACTTCAGATGAATAATAAAACCTCTGAATAATATGTTCTTCGTCCATACACAGGTGAGATGCGCGTTCTAGGCCTCAACTGATTTCGATCGTTGTGTAAGTCGCTACAACTGTAGCCCAGAGGTAATATCGATTCTGGTAAAGTCCATGTATAACGTTCTTGTAATCGTGGACGTCAGAAAGTAACGTGTTCAGCTGGCAATGGCCCGCCTGGGGATACACTGGTAAATTGAAACCATTTCTCTATCTCCTCATTCTAAATGCCATAAATTGAAACCATTACGCTATCTCCGAAGTCTAAATGCCAACGGTCCGGTGGAAAACGCCACGGCAGCTTAATCGAAGAGATGACTTTTAAAGCTAGTTACTTCTCGTCTGAAAGAGAGAGGTGGACACGAAGTAAAGCTCTTCGGGTTAATGGCTTCTTCTGGGGAACATGACCCTCAGTCAAAATCTCATTCAGTGGGACAGCCCTCGTTATGTGTGTTCTGATTTTTCTCATTCTGATGTTTCACGTTGCGCAGGATTCGTTATATCATTTGCTACCGCTGGGCTCCCAGATAGGAGATTCTTGGACATCTCTTGCAGCAAGGGTCGTAAGCCAACTGGGGCAACCGCCATGACTGTAGCTCTCCCGTTCCTGTACGTAAGTGGTCCTAAGTTCAGCTGTATCCACGGTAGAAGCGTGGGCTAAATAAAGAACACTGGTTAGATGGTTGTTGAGAATATTTGAAGAGCAAAGCGACTTATGTGTGGGGGCGTTTCGTCATAGTGAGCTTAGACCGCGCACAAGACGAAGTGAATGTTACATACCGTCATCTTAAAACTCCAATTATTTTTAGTCTATAGATTTTAGGCCACATTGGAACTATCATAGCTTTATTCAACCCTCAACGGCCATCACATCACTCTTCCCTCATGCAGTGTTTCAGTCTATCATTGGTACTTTGTATGATTTACTACTGCACCCTACACATTTGGGGTAAAAGAGCCTAGGCACCATTGGGAGCATTGCGTAAGCATTTCTGTGAATATTCAACCATTATTGAGATTACCGTTGGCCACCATCTCTAGAGCTCCTTCCAGTGCTAATGACATATGTTCGACTATGGTACGCAATTTACGACAGAACGCCATCTTGAAGTCAAATAAAAACACTATAGTGTATAACCTATTCAGTTATTATAGATAGCAGTTTTATCATTACTAGCTGATTTAGCAATCAGGAAGTGGAAGGATCAAGGGATAAGTAAGCCCCACCCCAGTGTTTCGCGCTTGTTCTTGTCTACGATGAAGTTGTCAAGGGTTTGGCTGCTCCTGGTGGCATGCACATTATCTGTAAAATAATCTACAGAGGGCAAAAGGTCACACAGTGCGCAAGCGAAACTAAGAAATTCGTTGCAGATCTGCAATATTGTATTTTGCCCATGGTGGCACATATTGACTTCATGTTCTCAGGGGATTAATGATGTAATTTCATGGAGGGATGGCCACCAAGGAAGGGACTTTCAGGGATCAAGCGATTGGCTGTGGGGGAACACAGCACAGTGAGTCACATTGGTCACAATGCTTAATACAATTTAGGTGGGTTTTCATTGAATAAGGAGTAGCAGCATCACATCGCAGTATGCAGTCGGATTGTATTTACGGAATACTTAGTCGGTGTAAGAAGTTCAATACATACACACAATGAGCGCTTTCGCACTTCCGAGTACGCATGTGCAGACAGAAATTATATCAAGGTACCATATCAAAGGTCGAAGGCCCCTGAGACATAAACAAAAGCCGTCTGGACATTGTTATGCAAATCTAGACAATCGTCGAGACGAGAACTGTTTACAAGCCAGGGACCTTCACCTTTGACATATTACCTACAATTCCTGTCGCCGCTCATGCGTACTCAGAAGTGCAAAAGCGCTTATTCAGCAGTACACAAGAGGATGTATAGAAAGTTTTCGACCCTTCTAGTCCTAGAACTAAGGGAATAGTCCGCCATCTCTGAAAAACCTTCGAACGGATTTGACCTATAATGCAACTAGTAAGAAAATAATACTCTCCAGTCAGAGGTTGTTGGGGAAGATTATGACCTTTTATCATATGCCCCATTTTTCATCCGCAGGTCCCACTGTGTGACCTTCTGTCCTCAGTGGAGTATTCTACAGATAATGCGAATGCCACCAGGAACTGACGAACCCTTGACAACAATCTTCCCCAACAACCTCTGCTTGTAGAATAAGAAAATACCGGCCACTGCCTGAATGATGCCCTTGCTACCGTATGAATGATGGTGGTATGGCTTGGAGAGGAGGACCATTACGTGCAGGGGCAAAGAAGAGAACCACTGTCTGCACACGATGGGGACAATGACGGATCGTTTGTGGCTAGGAGTACACTCTCCAAGGAAAGATGACTTTTCAACCATCCTTACTGGTACACCTAGCACTGGAACCTATCACCCCCGAGGGAGAAAAGGACAGAAAAAAGATGGCGGTCTTAGGATTTTATCTGTCTCTTAACGAAAACAGATGTTCTTCCAGACTAACGACGTTGTGACCCACATTTCTTTGACACAGATGTCTATCATTACAAAGAGATCATAGTTACCGGTAAGTAAGCGAATGGATATAGCACAAAGCGATTTAATTTCTGAAATCGCTGTTTGGATGGGCAAAGTATGTTATGTTTTATAGCACTATCAATTATGGTTAAAAAGACATTTTCTTCTACCACCCAGAACCCCCCCCCCCCCATCCACAATAGTATGTAGGGAAACGTGCCTTGCATTCTAAGCAATAACACGAGCTTGCTACCAAATACTCTAAAATTATGTAAACTGCAGTAACTAGGAAAGCAGCTAGGGGACCAAAAATCAAATCACTTCCAGTTTTGTCACATCCTACCAACCCACCAAATATAGAACAAATCCATCCAGCTATTTTTTAGTTATCGTGTTGATCAACAGACACAAACGTCGCCTAAGATATATCCTCCGTGAACCTTAATGGAGGTAATCAATGATCCCGATACATGTTTCAGTTTAACGATAGATATACGAGTTACACCAAGAACTAAGTATATTCCTTAACCTGATAGCCCATAAAGGTTTAAACTTTAGTCTAAATTGGATGTATCTCCGTATTTGCAAACTACTGGTGAGGCAGAATATGAATTTGAAGCTTCAATGACACCTGGCATGGCATCTGCGTTATCCATCGTGCCCTTTAAGTTTAATATCTTTTGGTTGGGGTCAGTTATTGGACATCACATCGACGATACATCGGGCACCAGTAGAAATGCTGCTATGCTAGACCCGACCTTTTGGGCCTGCTCCAAGCTGTTTATGATAGATAGGATTATTTCGATCTTTCCATACAAATCTACTTTTACTCGGTGTGCTATGCTCCGACACTTCTTGCTTTTGAAAACTTTGTAATGGTGGATGGTCTTTATTCTACCAGCCTATAATTGTATTGAATTCTGTACAAGAATACGAACAGAATGTTGAAACGTCTGGATGACATCCAAGTTTGCAGTAATTTGCACTTTAAAAGGAAAATCGAACACAGTAACCATCGGCAACAAGTCTGAAAACCGGAAATGACCATTCGCTGGAGGCATATCTTTGAACTTGGAAATTGATAAATGGGGGCTTTTCCTGGGGTTTGAATTGTGCAGATGTATATATAGACCTGGAGGAGTCTTTTCAACCTCATTCATCACGGACAAGACATTGATTCTTCAAATCCAAGCAGGCGTTGAAAAAAGTCTAACTTATTGATATTCCTCCCTCTCGAAATTGTTCAGCGAACCCACACATTGACTCCTGATTCATATGCCTCTCTCACTGGCCTAGAGGTTCATCCATATCTTCGCTCGCTAAAAGCTATTCCGTCTTCTGTTGGCGAGATACTGGAACGTCAAAATTTTTTTTTCAATTTCCTTTTATGGACAGAGAAAAGAGCATCGTGGAACAAGTTAATACTTATTTTAACAGTGAGTGCAACATACAAAGAACAACGAATAAGCTTAATAAATAAAGGTAAAGGTAGTCCCATCGCCTTTTTGAGGACATCGATGAAGTGGGTTGTTAATGTTATCCTGTGTCTAGGGCATGTACGCCCCTCTCCTTCCACCGCCTTTTTTTTATTAATCTTTAGGGTGGTTCCTTCAGTTAGCAAAGTAACTGATTTCCAAGGGAGCCCTTTTACCTCCCCAACCAAAACCAGTTACCCAGTTCTACACATGGATGGAGGGAACAAAGTCATGTAAAGTGCGTTTTCCAAGGGCACATCATCGGTGGCATGTCAGAGGTTATGAATCCAGGACGTCTGGGTTCTGTTTCAAACACCCTAACCTTCACACCAACATGACGCCACATATTTGTTTCTAGTATTCTTGTCGGAGGCGAACAGTAGAACTTGAAATGATAATGCCATACCTTTACCAATTTTCAATCAAAAGGATTAATCTGCATTAGGAAATACTACTGTACCCAAGCTACTGTTATACCACAGCAAAGTTGACACAGATTCATCAGCAGCAAATCAGCACGGCGGGAGCATGACGCATAATCTCAGAGCTATCAGCGTCACCGATCTGAACTACCTGTCAGTGACTTTCCTGTCACACACCTTGACGTCAATACGTCATAGAAACCCTCTTGGCCCTACAACGAATTTTGCCTCAGGCTCACAGTTATCATTATGTCACACACCCAGCTTATGACAAATGCCCAGTTTCCTGAAAGAATTCACAAACAGATACATCAGAGCCATCCAAGTAATGGATAGGATTACGCGGCGTAGTTGGTGTCGCTATCTGACATGAACATCCCATCACACAAATGGAAAATGGAACGTGGGGAAAGCAAAGCTGAGAGTTACCAATGGATCTTCACCTATCATGACAGGCACATGGGTTCTTACTGGAGAAATACTATGCAATTCTTATGTATCAGACAGAGCAGCACGGACATGTGAGAAGCGGACATGTCAGAGAAAGATGTGTAGTAGTACAATGCAATTGCTAGACCATAGACACACGGGGTCACATACATCAGCCATTCAAAAACACTCACCGTGCACATTCGTCTCCAAATGTTCCGCTTGAGACGAAGTGTGCTGAAATGTATACTTGCACAATATAGGACATTGAAATTGGATAAAACTCAACAAATCGTGCCATAGTAACTTGAAACCTAGCGTACATGGTGGTACATACTGGGCAAGGTTACGAGTTCCATAGACGATCAGTGAGCACAAGAAGACTTGATTCTCGTGTATGGTGAATAGTATACGCACTACAATGCAACAGATCTGCAACGCCATGCATCGAGCCAAGATGTACCTTTATAGGATCTGGGCAGCGTAAGGCAATGTCTTGAAAAAAAGATGAGCAGAAGGGTGTTGGGTGTATTTTAAAGGTAGTGAAAACTTCCCAATTATCATTTTGGGACATTGAGTGGAGGCAGTAACAGATTCCTTTGGGATATCCAAACGCAATGGTATGATACATATCACAGTCTAGGTCTAATAAGTTCCTCCAACATGTTTCCGATAAAATCCAATATAGAGATAAACACAGACACAAGAGAATTCCTTAAGACCCAATTACTGTAACAAATATGGTAATTGTTATGTAACTAAGTCTGAATTCTTAAGGTATTCTACTTACAGGTGGCAGTGTATTCCCATGAGCCATTGCGGTGACTCCTAATGTTATCGTTAGCTTTATTGTGTTCAAGTGAAGTACCCATTACATATTCCCATCTGTTTACATCGACACAAGTAAATTCCTAGATGTTGAAGATAAGCCTAAGTACGATACAGTTACTGTTATTGGCTGCGATATGACATAAAGAAGCTTAAAGTTTAAAGAAATATGTTGCAACGACTCTTGGGGTAAGCGTTTACTTTATTGTGGTAGACAACCAATCTGTTTTCAAGTGAAGTACCCATTACATATTCCCATCTGTTAGTATCAACACGAGCGGAATAAGCGGAGAAGTAAATTCCTAGATTGTCGAGATAATACCCAGTAAGATAAAGCTAAATTGTTCTTAGGCTCATCTGTTATTGGCTGCGATATGACATAGAGAAACTTTAGAGAATTATGTCACAGCGATTCTTGAGGTATTCGTTGACTTGATTGTAGTAGATAACCAATCTGTTTTCAAGTGAAGCACCCATTACATATTTCCATCTGTTAGTATCAACACGAGCGGAGTAAGCGGAAAAGTAAAATCCTAGATGTTCAGGATAAGCACAATTACGATAAAGTTAAATTGTTGCTTAGGCTCATCTGTTATTGTCTCCGATATGACATAGAGAAACTGTAAATAAATATGACAGGTACGTACGCCGGAGGGAACACTGTGCCATAAGGTGGATCTTTTCATTTAAAGGTACTTTTTAATAATGTCTCTCTGCTCTCGGTAAAACCACTGTAGTTTACCTTAAGCTATATAAAAATCTATCCATTTACGTTTTCTTATTGCTTTTAAAAACAAATATTATATATTGTAGCTAAGCCTGAGATACATACATGCACTAATCCTGCATTGTTATGGATTCGGAGTTAAAATCAAACCCGGACCCGGTGACAAATAGAAGCCGTAAGCTAATCATCTATCCATTTACGGTTGTTTCTACTTTTTACAGCAAAGATTGCAACTAAGACTGCAGATCTGAGAAACATATATGCACGTATCCTGCAGTTGTTATGTTATTCATGACGATTAGGTTGTGCGTGGTTTGTTCAAAATAGGTGGAAATATGCTGGACATGTTTTTTTTGTATTGGGTATTGGTAGACAACCCTATTTCATTCTTTTGCAGACGTTTCAGCGACATGTGTGTCGTTTTCATCATGAGGACAGGTCATTGAAACCTCTGCGAAACGTCTTCAGAAGAAAAAAAAGGAATTGTGTACCGACGAAAACTATGTTCAACTGATTTACCAACCGGATGAAACTATTTTCGGAGGTGAATATGTTGTGTGTGCTTTTATCTTTTTATTAAATAACATGGTTGCATCGGATGTTTTGCGAGACTGTAGCAATTACGAAAAGCACCCAGGGGACCGGTGTCTTGGAAGTGCCACCCTCTAGCCTGATTGAATCGCCCAACATCTGGCGCCCGCCGGAAGGGGCCATTTCAGCCTCGGACAGCGGAGTTTGCGTAACACAGACTAGCCACCCTCTGACATAAAAAAAGTTTCAGGATATGCGTTTTGTGTATTTTGCCCCAAATGCCTTTTTTTCAGATTTCCTACATAATCATAATGGTACCGTACTCGCAGCCGTACTTTAGCCCCTATCTCACCAGACCAGCGTTGGCGGCCCTGTTGCATCCTTAATTTGCTTTGTGTTAGCCTTGACTTTATAATGAAAATATCATGCAAAAAGTATGACTAAAATCGCAACAAAACACACAACACGTAAAAAGATTCGTTTTCTATCGATGAAATTGAGAGTTCTGTTAAATCGCTAGGTCGCAGCGAGGTCGCCAACGTGCCGCGGGACCAGTGAGATAGGGGCTTAAGTCTCAGCTAATATATGTAAGCTTCCAACCTATTGCGGGTTGTGCTTGCTCTGATTGTTCTGTGACCTATCAAGGCGCCATTTGGGAGATCAAAGGGTCGATGGCGCCTCAATTATTGAAAAGATTCACGGCTATTTCCCTTCTGGTCAATGAGGCAGGATGTGCCGTCAAATCACCACAGGGCACAATAATTCTCAGCTTGTCATTCACACCCAACGAACCCTTCCGGGTGGTTTAATGTTCAGTCCCTCGTGTCATCTAGCCTACACCTCTAGCCACCTTCCTAAGTGGTCATGGATAGTGAAATTCGCCCAAAATAGGGTGAATAGTTGACAAGAAGCTCATAGTAAGGATAACGATGTAAATATCCCTTGTATCAATATGTATTGATTAGTTTGGTATATCAAGTTTGTTATGATTTCGGTATGGAGGCCTTGGAAAGGTGACTTTTGATGAGGAACACCTGTTCCGTCACACCTTCCACTGAGTTGGAGAAACATAACAAAAATAAATTAACATTTCCCATTGAGCTGGCAAATAACACCATACGGTGGCCAAACTCTCCTGACAAAGTATTCTCCCGATTTGAATATATTTTGCCATTTTTCAGTCAGCGTACTTAGTCTGATGAGGACTTAGATGTCTTCACCTAGATCCCTACGGAAACAATTAGACTAAATCCCGCACCACTTTAAACCATGATGAATTTTCAGTCTGTGCCTCAAACGTTAGACACTAAAGAGGATACTTTACCGCTACCTGGCAACTTATATTTTAACATTAAAAGTTTTATTTTATAGTTGCTTAAAGCATTTGTTTTTATCTTTAGGTTTGAACAGACTGAACAAAGAATGATATCTATTCTTTAAGGCTATGATATTGATAAGCATGATAATAAGACAATTTGTGTTTGTCATATACCGCGTAATATTGTTACTAGTCTCTTCTTCAAAAGATAGTTAGACTGTTGTTTCTGATACAGCTGTTGTAACTGTCTCCCATCGTGCAAGTCGTTCAATTCTAACAAACTGTGAATGATACACACAAGAGAGGTGTAAAATGATGCACACAGTATAGTGTAATGCAATTTGTAAGTTTAACGTCGAGACACTTCTCTTATGTAGATCACTTTAGACTGCATAGCTGCACCACTCTTCCATACCTTTGGGAATCGCCTTCACTTAACGCTGTGAGTCATTTCCTCATCCTTCCTTATGACAATCCCTTTAATTGAATGATACTGTAATGTAATATATGTAGGACATTTGGTAGGACGAAAATGTTTCAAATCATTCTTTATGGCTTATTTTAAATCAGTCTACATTCATCAAAATGTTTCCTGATTCTGCATGTTTTGATTTCCCCTGAAACTGTACAGTGGGGCTATATGGACTCATTTTCATGCCAACCATAATCAAAATAAATTGAAGACTACTGTCGGTAAAAGCTGAACACAACTAGTGTCCCGAGATTGACATTTTTTGTGTGCAAAAATGATAGTGAACACAACATTTCCATTCTGCTATTTTATCATGTTATTTGACTCTGAGCAAACCAAGACGAAATTTGTACTGTAAGCAAACGTAGCCTGGTATCGAAACCTACTATATAGCTCCCGAGTCTCCTCCCCGCAAATTGTATCTATATGTTTGCATACCAGGCTAAAGCAAACGTTTGTCGGATCATATTGATGAATGTTGAGGTATAGTTGCTAATAATTATGGCACTTTCTTTAATGATCTTTTCAGAATGATGTATACTTGCATTATCGGCATGTCTAAATTGCTTGACTAACAAACCATGAACAGTCATTGTCTGCTATAATTGATTTAGAGAATTCCTGGGCGTCTATCCTCCATCATTGTGACATCTTCACAGTTTTGCTCGAGCCGATAAGACGACGTTCCACGGTGGGATAGATATGATGAATGTGGACTGTAATATGAGCTGCACGGGATGCGGCCAGTTCATCACAGGTTTCTGCCATTCCAGAGTCATACCCATCAGGCAGGTCACAACAAGGGTCTTGCTAGCGCATAAAGCTTCAGAGAAGGGACGTTATTTGCACCTGGTGCGGCTTTCCTTACTAATATCATATCAATATCTGGCCCCAACAGATCTAACGTAATACTATTTTCAATAGCCAAGCCAAGAAGTACGTGGATTGCACAAAGGGCTAGTTAAAAATTTGAAAGCAAATATACAGAATCATCTTGATGTACAAAAGCAACATGTACCGGTCAATGCGGCATATTGTGATTCGGCAATAATAGCCTGCATGGTACATTAGAATATCGGCAACTATCATTCATTCATCTTCTGATGTTGAAAGGTTTTAACGTTCAAGAGGTTCCCCGGGCTACAATTTGCATTGCAAAAGGAATGATATTTTTTCAATGGCGAAAGAAGGAAAGAAAGCAGGCGGTGAGCCATTAGCACTGCGTACATTAAATTGCATTTCAAAACTGAAAAAAAATAAGAAAGTGCAGCCAAATATTTAATAATCGCATATGTAATCTCAATGTAAACTGCTGCAAGATTGTCAAGATTATCATTCAATATTTGCAAACTCAAGCATATAGTAGGGCTATTTTCCATATGACTTCAACACATCACATATTTACACAATGTTAAACAATTCTTACAGATGACAGCTGACAAAACTGATTACCTGGTTTCAGTCTCAATGTCCGTCACAGGACAGGGTTCAGTAGTCCCAAAACTGCAGCGGCGTGGAATCGCAGCTGTCCACTGCTATAGCTGCATGTGCTATCTCACAATTTGTAGACCTCTATACGTTGTCGTGCGTATTTACAACTACTATTCAGTTACGTGGATTTGGTAAGTTTTTACCATACGAGGTGTGCCGCGAGGATGCTTCTCAGCTCCAGTCCTTAGGGCGAATGCGAATCAGACGGTTTTGCTCACCGGTCCTTTTTACGATGCCTTCTCGTCATTGGACGTCCTGGCCTGCGTCAGCGCTTTAATAATCGATACGTTTTGCTTATTCTAGAGGTCTCCTGTACAGTCATGCCGATGGAGTTACCCCAATGGACAGGGAATATGTCCATTTGCTTGCGGCCTATCTGTCAAGTGTTAAGGCTTTCTTCGCTTCAAAAACGTCACACAATGGTCTCTCTTTATTGCAAGGACGAGGCTAGCTAACGAATTTGCACCTTTCATGCGTTGTATGAGGCTCCTATTGAGCCTCCCGAAATGGGAGTTAGATAACAAAAACGTCCATCTTCCCAAGACATTCTCAATGATTGAAGTTTTGACAGTGTTAAAATATGTTACTCAAATAAACACAAAACATTATGCAACATTCACGTTCCTGTTGGCAATATCGATTCAATTTTGGTCTGCCAGATGGTGGTTGTACGCCGTGTACCAAACACTTTGCAGTCCTGATATGACCTCCTGTGAAAGAACCTACCGGATAGATCATCATGGCTTCTTGGAAGAACTAATCTGATGGTGAATTGGTTTTGATGACCGGGGATGGAAACGGGAACGCGTTCAGTCCCTTTCCGGAGGGCACGACTTTGACCCGTAAATAAATTGACTGCAGTACTGGGGAAAAATAGGACCAAGAAGAATTGACACATGGCCATGGACTGCCTTTAATATACATGTTGAGAAAATGGGGTCGAAGGTTTGATGATATATTTCAATGGTGACATGGAATTTGCAGATCGTTGTAAAACATGCTGGATTAGATCAAACGCAAAATCATCACGATATTTCAGAGTGCCGATCAGTTTAGAAGCAAACTATGCTAGGCGTCCATTAAGGATACGGAGAGTATGACTAGGGACGTGCCCCCCCCCCCCAAGACGGGTAAGGTCGATCTTTCTGTTTAACTTGATCTGACTGTGTGTTTATCTAATAATAATAACTTTATTGCAAATTTATGCCCGAAGGCGAATTGCAAGTACACGTGAACGAGACGATAATAATGAGGTAAAGCATACCATAATTAAATAACTATAAAGTGGAATGAAAGTCGTCAACTACCGCTACTTCTTATCAAAACAGTTGTAAATTCTCTTGATATAAGAATATGTATTACTTAATATATGAATACACTGCCTTGGTAGGGATCTAGCAACACCTATGATATTCCATCTCTTACATATATGATTAAAAGTCGTCGTTAATTCAGGTGATGAACTTGGAGTACGCTTAGTATTCGACAGTACAACAAAAGCTTCTTATCCCGAGAGACTCATCACACTTGATTTGATTATCCAATTTTGACATGAGTAACGCTATGAGACGAGAAAACGTGCGGATGTATTATGTGACTAGCGAATAGAGTTCCCTGGAGATGTCTGAATCACTTACACCGTGACATTTAACATTGTACATCATTGATACTTAATAAAGTGGGCGACATCCATTACATAAAGTCTATAGACTATGTCAGAGCGTTCTTTTTCCAGATTAAAGCCCCTATCTCACTGGACCAGCGATCACGTTGGCGACCTCGATGCGTCCAACATTGGATTTGTGTTATTCTTGACTTGGGAATGGGAATATCATACAAAACGTTCACGATTTATTAAAAAGACAACAAAACACACAAAGCATAAAATGATATTCATTAAGAACTCGTTCAAATCGTTCGGTCGCAGCGAAGTCGCCAACATGTTAGGGGTCCAGTGAGATAGGTGCTTAACGATGGGTGAATTTTCGTAGATTTACACTTAATACCGCAGGGTATACGTAGATGAAGTCAGTAACCTCTTCCTTTCGTACAATTGTCCTTTTGT
This sequence comes from Branchiostoma lanceolatum, assembly GCF_035083965.1. NCBI lineage: Eukaryota > Metazoa > Chordata > Leptocardii > Amphioxiformes > Branchiostomatidae > Branchiostoma > Branchiostoma lanceolatum. The sequence continues at coordinate 15,525,083 of NC_089730.1, forward strand.
CTAGACGATCTGAATGTGTGACTCTAATGAGATTATAAGGGGGAAGAGATCCGTCTCCCATACATTCGTTGTAATTAGAGTCCGCATCGCTCGTATCTGTCTTCTTGTTAATGTCACGGAGTGTTTAGAAGATATGAGTAGCTAGCCTTTACCAGGCCCCGCGATAGCTGGGAAAATAATAGAAATTGGCCAAATAGAGTGAATAGTATGTTAAGGGAGCCGGCTACGGCGAGAGGGTCCAATCTGCCATCCTGCAAGTGAAACCCTGGCAAATATTCTCCTTAAAGCCGGTGTCACAGGGATCTCGCACCCCCCGTGAATTTGAACCCCCCGGTTCGAAATCACTAGTGAATTTGCACCCCCCGGTGCGAAATCCCTAGCGATTTCGCACCCCTCTAGTGATCTCGCACCCCCAGGGTGTAGTATGTGTTCTGTTACGGCATTCATAATTCCCAGTGGCTATCTTTTTAACAAATTGATTGGTAACTATAACTGACATTTCAAATGCTCTGTTGACTGAAGTGGTAACGAAGTGGGTTGTGCAATGACTATCTGGGAGTCATGGTTCTTGTGTTCAAATCCTGGTGGCGATATTTTTTTATCCCGTAGTTTTTAACATTAAATAACTAATAATTCTTACTCAGAAATGTCATAAGATTTCGATTAAGGCCTCGATAAATTTTTTCTTACCCTATTTAACACCCGTCATCCATTCAATATGTGATATAATTTTGTATAATAAAATGTTATTCAAGTCTCTAAAATAATTTAAAAAATCAATTATGAACATTGAAGCAAAACTATGAACTAATCGTACATTCCTCATGGCACAAAGGAAGAATATTACAACGAATCATCGTGCACAGAGAGTCACCATCATCGCGCTGTGCTGAAATACTAGTAGCGTTACATTAGTCCAGGCCATGGGTTCCCGGAGTCTTAGATGTTTGTTCTGTCAGACACAGCAACTTGTAATACTCTCGATTACCACGTTAAACAATGGCTTTATAATATCAAAATGCAGTTTTTAATATAATTGCTGCACAGACAGAGCACCTTTCGAAATATTTGGGGGGTTCAAAATCCCTAGGGGGGTTCGAGGAGGGGGTGCGAGATCCCTAGCTGGGGGGTGCAAGATCGCTAGGGATTTCGCACCGGGGGGTGCGAGATCCCTATTGATTTCGCACCGGGGGGTTCAAAATCAGGGGGGTGCGAAATCCCTGTGACACCGGCATAGTTAGTCTGGTATATATATAAAGAAAGACTAATGTGTAGCCGTGATTTCGTTGAACATTCTACAAGAGTTGCGTCAAGTGGTAGAGTTTATGTTACTGATGCCTTTTTTCCCTCACTTCCTGCCATGATTCATCTTTATTGTGGCCTCTATACCACGTATAGACCCTCATTATATAATTATATGATATCCCATATCCCGTGAGGCGCTTAAATTGTAATTCAATTTTCATTGAAAGTAGCTGAGAATTAATGCTTAATGGCGACATTGTAAACGTATTTTGTCGGGTATCGGAGATAGGAAACTCTTTAAAATTCAAGGCATTGGTTGCCCTAAACCTTGGCGTTAAGATATTACGTCACCTTGTTTCTGAGTAATGTCCTGACCAAGCACGGCTTGTCTGTAACAAAAGTACAACTTGGAGATTTAAGGGTCTACAGTTTGAATGATATGTTTTATTGTGGTGCAAAAAGCAATATTGATGTCTGAATAGGTCATAAGAAAATTTTAGTATTCAGTCGGTCGTCGAGAATTGCTCCTCTCGGTTGGTCATCTGCCGTAGAGTGTATCTTTTTTAGATATCTATTACAGCGTGTTTAATGGCCACTAAAACCACGGATTATTTATTCTAACAGTTATGTACATGCTCGTAACTTCCAAATGAGCCGGTGTCATCACAACGTCCAGAAAAGCGTCGGGGTGTTTTGTAATGGCCATGCTGGATATTGTCATTTGTGTAAGGCACCCATTCCACTGGACGGCAATCATGCTGCGACCACAATTGGACTGATGTAACCCTTGATTTCATTACTGGAATACATTGCAAAATGTTAAAAGTATGACGGAAATGACAAAAAAATAGGCAAAGCTATGAAAAGATTCGATTTTTATCCATGAAATTTGTTGTGCGATCTGTCAAATTTAAGGTCACAGCACGGTCGCAGCGAGATCGCCGCCATGTCGTAATGGGGGCGTAAGCCGGCATTGAAGGTAGTTTCATGAGTTTATAGACTAAATTGTCTGTAGCTGGCGCTAGGATTTCCAACTTTGAACAATGTTTGGTGATATCGTTTTTGGTCTATTGTAGAATTGTTTAACCCATAATGTTTACCAACTTATATAATTTTGCGGTTCCATTTTGCTAGTTCAACTTAGCATCTTCTAATCCCTGAACATTACGGCTACAAGAGCGGAGTGACATTAGTCAAATGTAGCTTGTAGAATAATGGAAGACATTAGTGAAGTGGCTCATTTTCATCTTCCTGATGTTGTCTCTGGACTCGGCCTATGGCGTTCAAAAATTGTCGCGTCAGCCGGACAAGGGGCAAGGGACAGAGGTTTAGCATTCAATATCTCGTTCCAAATCCTCATTGTAATTTCTGCGGTTTCACATGAACCGACCATTGTCTGTACACGCGCCATTAAAATAAATGTTCCTCGAAAAAAAAGATTAGTATATAACATAAACAAATACTGGTTCGGCAGGTTAGCTGCATGCGTTTATTAGAAAAGTATTGGATAAATTACCAGGTTTTGTAGGAAACAATAAAATACAGACGGCCTCGTATTTGCAATCCTCGTAATCAATTCCCAAAGGCCCAATGGCATCATTGTTGCATGTGATGCAAAATGCTACACTTTTTGCGATTGATGTATACCGTCACAGAGAGAGCAGACTTTACTCGGGTATAGTTCCCACAATGACGGATGACTGGCCTCGTTTTGTGCGGCGGGCATGTGTTCTAAATCCTCCCCGTAAATTACCTGGAATCACAGGAGTAACATTAAGGTGTACCTTCCGGACAGTGCAGAAGTTGGCAGCTGCCACCGCATATTGCATCGGTGTTTGGTGCTTAACCGTTTATTACCCAAGGGTGGCTGTAGTGTCCACACTAAAACTTATGTTTGCGTGATACAGCTTCGGATTAACTGTCTGTGCGCCCCACAAAAGCCCTTTATGACTTTATGCTGTTGATATTTGACTTCCCCTGTGTTTATTAAGGTTTCCATAAAGGTTCCTACTCAGGACCTAGGAAAACTATAAGACATGTTCATTCACAAAACATCAAACACAAATAAATGGACGAGACAATGTGGCAACGGACTCAAGTTGTATGCAAAAATGTCCTCGTCGCCACTCGGAGATCAACATTGGATAGTAATTGATATAAAAACAAAGTTTAACACTACATCTAAGAGCAAGTCCAAACTGCCTGCCCCCCCCCCCCCAAAAAGCGGGACACTTATATTAAAAAACGTTTAGATATATTAGGTTGATAGATAGCATACTCTTTCTCTCGCTACAAAGTACGGTCATGATCAAATAGTAACAAAATTCAATGAGCTTTGTTTATCATAAAACCACACTTACAATGCAGATCACAACTCTGCAATTTGTAAATAGTTTCATCTTAGATCGAACGTGAACGATAATGACGTTGTAAATTGGCATCGTTAATCATGGGATATGTCCTCTTGGCAGCCATGAACCTGGCACACCCAGCATAACGCACCCTGCTGCCGATATTGCTCACCCTCCATGACCTTGGTGAGTTGCCAGCTCCATTCATTGATGTAATTGATGTCTCAATAAATGCAGGACTGGTCAAAGGCTGGTTATCATACTTTCTAGCCATCATTTTTTGATACATTATATTCATCATACAAGGCAAAATATGCAGGTTGTATTTTTAAACTTTCTGTGGTTTTCCAGGTCATTGATTAATAAAAAAATTCACGCATGAGTCTTGTGCCCTGTTAAAAAATCATTTGTATAAAATGTAGATTTTCAATACATAGAAATACATGAAATACAAAAGAAATATATAAAAATACATAGAATCATATCTCAAGCAAAGAGCTCTACAAACGGGTGAAAGTTCTGGCCACCGATTTTTCTAAACGATAATCGACATTGCCTTCTCTAGTGACAAAGGGGGAAAAACTGGATAAAATACGCACCGACTTGTTGCGGAAAATAACATATTTTTCATTCAAAATTCATTGCTCTTTGACCACACAGTACTAGATCTGACTTTTGTTAATTGCGGAGTCAATACATGTAAAACGCTCGAATCAGTTCTCCATCTAAAAGCAGCATGGGGATAAGAATGAAAAGGTGTTTATGGGAGCAACTAATGCAAAATCGAATCGTACTATTGCTAGCTTTGCGACTATGTACGTTTTAGAATATCTATCTACACATACATTTGCTGAGTAAGGTAGTTTTAGTTGGCTTCCAGACGTGACAGCATCCAACATACTAGAAAAAGAAATGTATTCAAAGTATAGCTAATGGATTTCGCAGAGTTCAAGCCATTAAGCATGCAAGTACAAAATCGATGTAATCAATGAGCGATATCCATCTACAAGCTGGCATCAAAATGCACGAAGAGCTTCTAATTACGCATTCCCTTACATAAAACATGCATTCAGATCCATTTGGATGCCTATGCTATTTTTGCATGTATACGCTGACACGACATGCCCTGACTTCTGATACTCTTCTTATATTCCCCAATAACAAGGCTTGATGTTGAGCCTATGGCTACAGGCTCTTCAGATCTTCCATATTCCTTTTACCCTGTTGACAAAGGTACATTCCGATCTATTCTGGAGCGTATTAAGTGTCAAGAAACAGACCTTGGCTTAACATGAAGATGGATGGGTTGTTAAAAAAGATAATTGAAGATAGGAATATACCAAGTTAGATGTTGAAGGATAAAGATGACGGTGAACTTCGGCCTATTCTACGTGGAGTTTTGAATATTATATTGGGTGAATGATAGTCAGAGAGGCAAGGGAAACGGAAACAACGTACGTTAATAAAACAGGCAGAACGCTACCATCGCATGAAAGTCCATCCGATTTGGTAAATGGTATCATGAATAAAGGCATTACTTTGACTGTGTCACTTTTAATCATTGTTTGCTTCATAACTGTTGTAGTGACCAATGTTAATGGCTACGTAAACTACATTATTAACTTTACTTATCAGTGCCGTATCTGTTAATGCCGTTCATACCAAAATCTGGGCCAGATGACACTTCTATGGTGTTAATCTTGGTTTAACTGGATATCATCCGAAAACAAACGGTAAGAACCTGTTGGCTTCAATCACTCCCGGGATCCAAAAGGTTTCAACAATTTAACAAATCCACCAGAATTAAGTAACTTCTCCTTGATATTTTGCAATGATAGAGCTCTGTGTAGCTTTGATGACAAAGTACGTAAAAGGCCCAAAGCAATTACGTTTCTTCAGACCAAAATATAACGCATTTTTTATCCCCCTAACGCGATTGGATACAGAAACTAGACGGTTTGGAACATTCACTGATTTGAAGATTCCTTCATTAAAGAAATCGGCTGCATTAGCATACAGTCTGCGACCAACTTTAAAATGTTTTATATACAACCAGACTGTATGGGGGGGGGGGGGCGTAAAGTTGCCTACTTTTCCATTGATCAAAGAGAATGCTCAGCCATCATCATCATCTTCATCATCATCATCATCGGTCCACCCCCGGGGGGACGGAGTGATCCGCCTTATACGTCTGGCCATCATAGAATTTTTTTCGTTATTTGCATTAGCCTTCACAAGAGGTTGAGAGTCTGACACAATAGACGAACCCTGCTTTAAAGAACATCCGATGTCCCTTGTCCCAGAAAGTTTCACCGTTCCATGGTTTTAACTTGTCGGCATGTAAACTCGTCTAAGTGTAGCCAGCGGGTAATATCGGTTCTTCGAAGTCCACAATGGGCTAAGAGTAAGAAATGGCTTACTGAATCAAACCCGGCTGGCAATGGCCCACCTGGGGATATGCCAGTAAATTGAAGCCGTTTCTCTACCTGCTCAGTCTAAATACCAACGGTACGACAATAACGCTACACGTACATAACTTTAAAGTTCGTTACTTAATATCTGTTCTACTCCCGAGGCGGACTTCAAGACTAAGTATAGCTCCTTTAGTTAATGGTTTTCAGGCGGTACATGGTTTCCCACTTAAAAGGAGGTAGTATTTAAATGGCATTGTATTCCGTTTTTCTTGAGGTTCTGAATAGAGCTATTTCGCCTCAAATGATAATTGTGAAATCACCGCGTGACGATGATATCATACGACCTATAATATTGAATTTCATAGTTGTTCATGAATGTGAAAAGCATGTTCAAGGAAAACAAAGGAAAATCAGAGTTTCACACTGAGGGCTATCGTCTTCATCAGGGCTTCGTGAACGCCAAGTATCCTATTTTGAGACGTTAAAAAAGGACGAATATAGGGAATTTAATCAACCTCAAGTCCTATATCAAGGACAGAAACTAATTGATGACATTTTTACAACCTAATTTCTAGTCTATGGGTTGATGTATATGTTTGTCCTTATTAACAGCAATAGTCAGTTAGAGATGTTCCATAGTTGAACCGTTTGATTGTTAGAAGTAGCCATTTTGTGTCCATATGATGTCATTTTCTGAACATCTCAAGCACAGCCTAGAAAGGATTCCTTTTACGCCCTTTAAAAATGTCGGTTGAAACATGAAACATCTTCGGCTATGATTTTAGCCATCATTTCAAGAATTCTGAGCATGAATTGATGGCCTTGATATTGGACATGACGAGACCCCTTCGCAGTGACTACTGCATGATCATCAAGAGAAAAGGCCGGTTGGTGAAGGATAGATAAAAAAAAACAGTGAGTAAGATAAACATGTCTCATTCAATAACAGAATATTTCTTAGTCATATACCTATGATGGTTACATGTTTGTGTGTTGTGTTAAGCTTTTCTGTAATGTATTACTAGTATTTTCTTAACCTGTTCAATGTTTTAGTGCCCAATTAAAGCGTCTTAAAGCCATGTACTTAATGATTGTTGTTTTATTTGACTATTATCATTATTATCATCAGATACACTTCTTATAACTTCTGAAATTGTTCCCAATTTTTTGACAGAGACGATGAAGTCCTGGCAATAAATTTCACTTTCAGTGGATACACAAAGTTCAGACATAGTTACCACTAGTTGATATCCACTCTAAATCCCCTCTACAGCGATATTGCCCTACATTTCATGGCGCGATTTCACAACGCTGTGCTAAGTGCTAAGTGTCCCGAAGGCTCAAAGTTTGCATCATTATGTTCAATAATACAAGAACAGTGGAGCTATAGCTCTCATTTTACCTTGAGGTAAGTTAATAAAGCAACGAAAATTTGTGAATCATCATCAATTCTTACAGAGTTGCTGTTTTATGGCAAAAATAAACTAATAAAATATTCCTGTAGCACTGGCATTATAATTTATGCAACGCTTCCTGGTGCTTCTTTAATGTTTCCCATAAAGATGCTCGTGAAAAGGTTAATTTTCGGTTCAATTTTAGTTGTCTTTAACGTCAACATTACGTATATAAACATATTGGCCTCTGACACCTTCAGATTAGAATGTAGTCGTAACCTACTTGTTTAAACCGTAAAGTGCTCCAAGATACGTTCCCATGGCCAATCCTTCCACTAATGACTTCTCACGTCATTGTAAGATGTATATCATCGTTGGTTCAGGAGAAGAACAACTCTGGTAAATTAGCCATTGGTACTTGTTGACAGATGAATTTTACCACTCTTTAAAGAGATGTATAGAACGCTAGAGAAGACTCTAAAATGTAGCCTCAAATCACACATTGCAATATTAGAAAGTCTCATTTGGTTGGTTTTCCCAATATCAGACATTTATGTTTTGTCACACAATAATATTTCAAAGATCACATCTACTTTTTAAGTCAATCTGTCTGCATGTCCAACTGAAACTGATATCATCGGCAGACCTTCTACTTTTATTGAGCTTTTGACTTTTTAGTGCCAAGGTAAAAGAAATATATGCTCTTTGAACATAGTTACAAGCCGTCGAAAGTAATAACTCTTAAAATAGGAATGACATTTAAGTTTCGATTTTATGGACTCCTGCTCACACATCCATGGATAGATGGCTTTGAATGTAGACTATAATAACTAGAATTCGCTTTCGTTACTTGTCAAAGGTCAGCATAAATTCGATTTAATGTTGCAGCAGCAACGAAAGCTGCGGTTGTTCTGGTGAGGCCTTTCTGGTCTGGACATAGACAGATGCAGTCTACCACTCTATGCACTCATAATGAGTCACATAGATATTACTTGTCCCAGACGGAGAACTATTCAATGATTACCAAGCACTTCACACAGAGAGGCTAAATTATGAGAGTTACTTATACTTACTCACTTTCTTATCCTCTTCGAAACAGGAGATACATAAGGCCGTGACTTTTTCTCCCTCTTTCAGGGTCTGTCCTGCACCACAGTCTAAGCTGATTGCCAGGAGGAGAGCCCCATGGACGCCAGGCCATCTGACACTGTTCTCTCCCACGTGGTTTGGGGCCTTCTTCTTTTTCGATTAGGTCTCCAGTCTTGGCGGACGTTAGGTATTCTGCCAAGCCATTTCAGCCATATGATTGTGGTTTCAGTAGATAGTCTCTCGGTTTTACCATATAGTTTCTCATTAGTGATCCTGTTGGGCAAGAAGATGTTGCATATTTTCCGAATTGTGAGAGGAATCAGTATAATGTCTACGTTCAATATCTCACTCACTCTCTCCTGAAAAGTTACCCCAGGTCATCCAGCTTCAGTGACATTCTGTGGAGGTTAATGGGTTATCCAGCACTCACGCGATGCTGAGGGGTTCGTTGCAGATATGCAATATTGTATTTTGCTCATGCTAACACTTATCGACTACACGTCCACTGAGGATGAATAATACAATTTAACATAGAGGTGGTCCCGGGCGCTCAGTGTACGTGTATAAATGACGGTCATGAAAAAGCCTGTGCGAACAGAAACACAGCACGGAATGTACCACACTTTACCGTAAATAGTGATTTAGTTTATTTCAAATACATGCCCTAGGGCTAATTGCAAATACATAACATATATAAGACTGATAGATACAGTGATGTTATACCTATCTTATACTCACTACGACATTCTTAAATATAAGTCCAGCTAGTTTTGATGGGTTTTACTTTTCCTTTGAAGCAGTGGACGACGAATTTCCCCACTTCTTCTATGATATGTGGGTTCCTTGATTTTGATAGAACAATTATTATCTCATGGTGAGCAGGAATAGTAGGAAAGTATGAAATGTGTTTTGGATACGTTGGTAAATAATTCGTTTCCAGTATCTTCAAAAAATGAACAGTTAGAGATGAACAGCACGTTTTAGAATTTACAATGGCTGTACTTGTGTATGCGGCATTGTTTCGCTACTATCATAAAAATCCTAATCATCAGCAACTGCATACCATTGGAATGCTTAAGTGTTAGTGAGAAATATGACACCAGAAGGAGGCGAATACAAATTAGACAGGTAGTTTCTGATTTTATGTTGTACTAGATTGATTTGTAAGTAGAAATTAGATGTTAAATCTTTATAGTCCTATGGCTATGACCTCACCAAAATGCTGTAATTTCATTTGATTTGTACCGTAATACATTGATCTGATGAATGAACAAGGAAGGAACGATCGAAATATCCGAAAGATGTCAAAGGTAAGTAAGTTTGACAGATTCAATAGACAATGTGTAATTTGGTTCCAGTTAGGATTGCTTGAGCATATCGTTCTTTTCTGAATACGAATGCAATATCATACCTGTATGTTCCCAATTTATTGGCACATTTATTATATGTAATGACGTTGATGAACTACATGTAGCAATCTTACCACATCGTTTACTTCAGACTGTTGATTAGACAGCACATTGCTAAGCGTAACTCATAGGTTTAAGATTACGAGAACACCCTATCAACCAGTACTCTGCACCTTATGGTACAGATCAATGCTTAAGTAGTAGTCACATGCCGTATGAGTGATGTTCTTATGATCTTGTGTGGCGAGGGGCAGAGGGCGAGGGAGTTAGCACACCGTTTGGACAATGATGGATCGTGTTGAGGCATAAATGCACTCTCCAAAGTATGTCGACCTTTCAACAGGTGTGACTGATGATATTGTAGGCAATTATCTCCCGATGGGGCAGTAGGACAGAAAATGGGGGTGGCTTTAGCAGACGATCTTCATCTAATAGCAGACTGACCGAGATTTCATTTCCCCAAGGTACCGAAGACGGTATGGTCTAGATTTCTGTGACCTAGAAATGACAAAGATAACCAAACCTTATGCCATTTAGTCTGAATTTACTTCTACACTTCAGCAAACCATTACGTAGTTAAAGTTACAGGACACATGCATGTATATGCATTTTTTTCAAATGTAAAATCAAATCAACGCATTTGAACATAGCAATTTAAACATCTTGAATGAAAAACCATGACGTAGTCTCAGAGTTACAGGACACATACATTTAAACATCTAACCTTTTTTTTCAAATGTGAAATTAGATCAACGCATTTAAACATAATGATTTAAATATCTTGAATGAAAATAGAAGACAGCAGACAAAGATACCCCTTGTTGTTGTCTGTTGTATTGGTAACATAATTGTTGGTAACATAATTGATATTCTGGAAGCTTCCCAAGATATGTTGAAAATTTCCATCGCTCCTATAGTTACTAGGTATGAAGTTCAGCCCAAACTGCCTGTGCCCTTGTGCTTATCAATAATAAAAGGAATAAATTACACAGCGTTATAGGATTTGAGACGTATAAATGAAAAAAAAAACACCTTCATCATCTAATGTGCAGTTCCATTGAGGTTTTGTATTGGAGATCACGTCGATGATAACAAAGTATCAACGGGCATGCAGAAGTAGAAATGACGTTTCCGTTTCGACGGACGTCATCGGCCAGATCAGTCACCTGACACCTGCCATAGATGCGGCTATATATTTCGTAGAAATATGATGCCCAATTGTGTTTATTTCATCATGAATATAATATCAAATTATAATTGTTATTTTTCATAAGACCATTAAAGCTCGAGGGGTTGAGTGCTTATAAGTCGCACGACTGCAGTAAATGACATCAACCTAGAGTTAGAGCCCCTGTACGGCAAAACGTGTTATCATAATCAACTGGAACGGTCAGTACAGTACTCGTTTGATTGAAAAAATGTCTAGGCCATATGGTACCTATTTCACTGCACTGGACAGTGAATTCAGGCATAAAGAGGACTGTCAATACAAACTCTAAGCCAGCAAGGCCTTGCAGCTGGAGGAGACAACATAACAGCAAGTCTATAGAAGAACCATCCCGGGTTTCTAAGGATCAGGTGGCTCATTACCATCTTCTAGATGATCGATATCCACTCCCTCGTAGTGTTAGAAACGTTCAAGAATTCCACACCTTACTTGGACATGTGTAACTAAAAATAGAAAGTTGGCCGCTGATTTACGGTTAGTGCATATATATATATAATCCCGACTATATATCGACTTCTCTAAGCCAAGAAAGGGATAAAAAGGACCTAGGTGATTGATATCCCTCCCTTACAGTGTTAGAGTGAATCCGGAAGAATGATGATGACGACGACAGCCCCAAACTTTGCTTTTACTAAAAATAGAAAGTTAGAAGCTGATTTACGGTTAGGGCATACTCTCGACAATATGTCGACTTGTCTAACTGATGAAAGCGCTAAGAAGGACCTGGATGATCGATACCACTCCCTCTTCGTTTTAGAAATGGTCAACAGCCCCACACTTTGCTTTGACTTAAAATAGAGAGTTAGAAGATGATCTACGGTTAGGGCATACTCCCGGCAATAAGTCGACTTTTCTAACTAAAGACATCGTGAAGAAGACCCTAGATGATCTATACCCATGCCTCTTAGCTTTAAAATGTTCAACAACCACACACTTTGCTTTTCTCAAAAAAATAGAGAGTTAGAAGTTGATTTACGGTTAGGGCATACTCCCGGCAATATATCGATGGAATATTAAGCGAAGAAAGCGTTGAAAAGGACCTAGATGATCGATATCGCTACCGCCTCTCAGCGATAAAATGTTCAGCAATTTCACACATTGCCTTCAGATACATACACCTCTCTCTATGATGGAATGCCTCTCCTCGCGCCTGGCTCGCTTGGTAGAAGCATGTCTGTTTGCTGAATTTTCTTCGTCATCAATTATGCCATGTGAAACGCCGACGTTGGCAATTACAGTTTGTGTGTGTGTGTGTGTGTGTGGTTGTGTGTGTGTGTGTGTGTATGTGTGTGTGTGTGTGTGTGTGGATGTGTGGATGTGTATGTGTGTGCGGATGCCTTGATGGATTATCTGAATATTTGGTTGGTAGGTAGGTCTTGATGAGACATGGAAACGATTACATTTTGGGCCTCCTTGGAGGATTATTGGTATCGTGATAACCAGTCAGCAATATTAATTCTATAACATGTACAGGATCTATGGTCTAAGGTATGGTCTCTCTCTATATATAGACATATGATGTTACAGCTACATACCACCACCACTGGAGATAGAATCGGTTGCAAAACATGTTCAACCAAACACCAAAAATCTTTCAGGAACGTGTCGTGACCTTATATTCCCGTCACATGTTGGCGCCTGTACCCTGGCACAAGCCTTTTTTGAGCCGAGCACAATTCTGCTACACACCCACACGTTTCATCGGCCCATTTTCTAGCCTAAGATTAATGCCCCAGTTCCCTGAAAATATCTATGCAGCAATATGTCATACCCATCCAGTAATGGATAGGATTTACACGGTAGAGTTGGTGTCACCATCAGACATGAACATCCCATTACATTAATGGAAAATGGAACGTGAAGATACTAAACCTGAGAGTTACCAATGAATCTTTGAAGATTCGCCTATCTTTTTACAGGCAGACAAGTTCTTGCTGACAATACCAGTTGTTATTCTTATTCATCAAGCCGAGCAGCATATATCGTATGGACAGGTTGATAGGGGTAAAAAATATGTCGTGTTGGGAAGTAAACCCGCTCGTACAATTTCCATAGCATACACTGCAAAAACTTCTTTTAATACAACAATACACCATATTGTAGTTTACTCATCTGTTGGATATGTAGTGAAATAGAACATTTCACTTAGTTGGTGGTGATGAAAGCCAATGCAGTGTTTTTATGATGGTAGACGTGGTCTTGATCGTCAAACACAAAGAATTAAAGGCTATACCAACGGGTTTGAGAAGGAAAGTTCCCCACTTTATTTCTTAAGATATCCCCGTTAAATAGATACTGGCAATAAAAGTACAAACATTTTCTAAATTGGATACGCGCCTTGCATGGGGCAGTAATATTCTTCTAATGGAGTCTGGCAAGATTTTGAATTTTGTATAATATGATATTGATACAGTACATAGTAAGCCATATTCAAGCCATAAGCCATATATGTTTTTTTTTCTGTAAGCTTGAATGGCAGCATGTGTGATGTTAACATAAAGTGAGTTGAAACTAAATACCTGGCTGGAGCCATTGGATTACATGTTAATATTGTACATATTATCGATTAATTTGCATTTGTGTCAAGCAACTCTATCGTGTTCTGTCATTTCTACCTTTTGCACCTACATTCAGACGTCTATAAAAGAAAACTAATCTAGCCACAAAATACATTCAGTCGCATTCGATACACGGAATCATTTACGTTCTAGGTGTTGTGATCAAAGAAGCAACGTTATAGCCGAGATTTACGTCATTTTATTGACTGACAGCATCTAATGGTGGATTCAAAGGATGCATCATGTTAACTTTGTGACAAGAATGAGCAGCAGGGGTAATGAACGCTTTCATTTATTCAAGAGTTAGTCGGCTCTTTATTGCTTCAGGGCATCCAGAGAGAAATCAACAGGTTCCTGCGGGATATTTCAACGGCTTGCTCGACATTTCATGTATTTGGAATAAGGTTCGCGGTGCGAGGCTGATAGTTTATCTCAAAATGTCATCAATGAGATCCCATGTTGGTAGAAATTGACACAATGAAATGCATTGAAGAACCCCTTCCTGTAAAACAGCTACGGTAATTATTCTGCATCAAAGGCATGTTGCTTATCAATTACTCTTATCAGTGACAGTGTATTCCCCAAGGAAGAGCCAATGAAAAATAATCGTCATTATGCGTAGACTGTATTGTGACAGACAAATGGTTTGTTTGATTGAAATTCACATCCAATCTTTTCATCTGTAAGCCGTAATAACGGGAAGTGCCTTTGGGTAAAGATAATCCAAGGTGTTGTAGAGTCTCATATATGGTGTTCAAAAGCGATAACAAATGCCACGAAGAGAAAACTTAACAAAAGAGAAGAGATAGATAGGTTGCCAGGAAAGCTGCATGATTGTTGAATAATAATCGATAACTTTTATTGTACATTCACGCCGTATCAGGCTAAGTACAGGCATACGTATGTAAAAGTTGTAATAACATCTGGCACTAATCTATTGGTTCTAAAACTACTAAAATATGTAGGTCCGGCTTTTTCTCGTCTCTTTGTGATGTTAAAAATATAGAATAAAATGGATTTCTTTAATGTAGCATGGTCAAAACGTATAAAAAAAGTAATTTCTCAATACTAGACGTCGACATAGATTGAAAGTTTGGAAACGTTCCCATACCATAATCATCGATCATTTCAATTTAGGGGAGGCAGGTTGTCTGCTGAAGACAGTTGTAGGTTATTATAAAACCCATTTTTACAGTTTGGCAAAATTTGGTGATGTGTTTTCATACATGAGTAGGGAACCGCGCTCACAGTGGAACATTGCCGCAAATTGCCTTTGGGACCACCTTAAATGCATTCGTCTCTTCCTCTTTGGTCACAGTTAGCTGAAGACCATCTTTAGAACCAGAAAGGACTACGGACAAGGTAACGAAGACAGTCTTTACTGATTAACCTAATTCTAGTACCGTACGTGAACTTCGTTACCATTCACAAGGTAATGGCTTTTTACTTTAGCCCCTTTGATAATCAGGAACAAAAGAGCTATTCAAAGAAACCATCAAATCTCAGCACAATTTTCAAACGTTTACTATCAAATAGAAAACTACAACCCTATTAACCTCTCAAAACTCACTGCTTTCAAACCCCTAAAGCCTAGATTGTACTCCGTAGCAGTTCTTAAAATAGTTGCATGTTCAACTTTTCACCGGACCATTGTTAACTTGCTCTGTCTGTAGAATTTTCTATACATTGTTTCATATTGCAAGTGGTAAGAACTTGCAAATAGATCTCATTAAATTGACCGGCTGGGATGTCTAAAGAATATTAGCAGTACTGATCCATGTTAAGTGGTTTCAAGCTAATAAGATCAGTTGAAGATGTTTCCTTTATTACAACTTGAAAGCACTTCAACTCAAAGAATCAACGTTATGCGTGAGGTGCACTGGCCACATTGATCCATGTAGCTTTACATTGTAATTATAGTACAGTGTACTTTAATGGTACCGTTGCTGCAGCCTATGAAATGGACAACTGCACGTAATTTTAGGTGTCCTTGGTTAATCACACCCCCCAGACCTCTCATTTCAGCCTAAGTCACAGTCATTAGATATGTACTGACGAATATAACCATAATCCCATGTCCACCTCTGACACAGCCGCTATCCCATATCGAAAAATTGATGTCGTTAAGGTACCGTCATCGATTTTTTTCCTAAAGCTTTAGGAAACTTTGGGTGTCGTTGGTATTTTCTAATTGCTATGGTGAGTAAAACCAAGCCTGATGTATATATGCTATCGTCACGTAGCTAACGCCAACCTTCTACGTGCTACCATGAAATATATGCATATATATCATGTCCCACTATTCCTGACCGTGATAAAAGAACTCTACAATCAAAATCAAGCACCCACAAATTATAAAAGAAGTGGGTAAATCCGTCTTCCACTGCCTCAAGAGAAAAAGGCAAGCCCCCAAAAACTAGCACCATGTAGTATGGTGTGCATTTTAGAATATAGCATGCATAACATTGGATATAGCCCTTGATATAATTTTATCTATCATTTTTATATGTGTTGATTGTACTTGCAATTAGACCCCGGGCATGTTTTGCAATAAACTTTGTATATAAAGTAAACCGCTAGGTATATTATGGTATGCCCCGAGCCAGCTGAAAAATTAAAACAAGCCATTGCCCATATCAGGTCCCTGTTACCAACAAAAGACCACAATCTATGAACAACCTATAAAGTCGACATATAACCTGGCCAAAACCAGTCCAGAATGCTGCCTTTCCTTTTTATGTCACGTTATGTCTACTTGACCTGTTTGTTCTACGACACATTAAAGTGCCATTTGGCAGATTATTGGGTCGATGGCGCCTCAATTATTGAAAAAGTTCACAGGTATTTTCTTGCACGGTCAATAAGACAGCTAGAGTGCGCCGTCAAATTGCCACAGGGCACCATTGTTCGGTGCTGGTTATTCAACCTCACGTGCACCGAGAGCTTAAAGGCTGTTTTCATGGGCATCCTCAGCTAGCTATAGCTAGCAGCCGACAGACCTGTTAGCGCCCAGGAATTGGAATGCTCAGTAATATTAATAATTGATAATATTGAGAGTTCCTGTGGCTTTCGTATGTACAAACCTGAGTACATCAGAACACCCAGCAAGTGCTTTTATTTCAAAGATGCACTGTAAGATTTTGGCCCCAAAATTGAAATATTTTTTTTGAAAAAAAAACTCCATGCAAACCTATTCTGTCAAACTACGTATACCTTGCAACTCATTATCTGTTGCCTTTCTCAGAAGTCAATCAGTCAACAACGTGGTGTCTCCAGCAGTACAGTAGTGATCTGCGCTTATTCAAACAAACCATTAGCTGTGAATAATGGATGCAGGAAAAAGTGATACATAATAACGAAACTATCTGTACACATTCAACATTTAACAATTCAGAAATGGTAACGATAACACGAATATGTGTGGGCATAATGGAAATATCTAACGTAACATGACCTATTTACGTGCAGAACCTATTTACGTCCGGTTTGGCTCATGTCCACATGTCGCGGTGTATTATGCCAAAGCCTGTTCTCATGAGCAATAAAGAACATCATAAGTATGATCCTTAGCCATCTCTTTAATTTTGCACAGCAAAACATGATGGCCATGCGTTTACCACGTGAACGCCACGTCCCGCGCTTGTGGGGGAAATTTACAGATAAACATTGTTTTTTTTCCATCGCGTTAAGCAAGTGGCCGGACAGACATAGTGATTTTACTATCATTTGTCTGCAGACTACTTTGGACAGTTACTGTGCATTTTTTTCTGGTCTATGTTCTTCAAGCATAGCGCTAGAAGGGAAAAGATTCAGAAGTGGACGATAATGGGTTACCCTAGCATAATTCTTCATCATATACCTCAGTATAAATACATGCTCGCACGGCGTTAAACAGGAGGAGAAAAACTTACAGACCATGCATTTTCTTTTCAGAAGAGCTGATATTTCTGCCCATGGGTTTGAAATTTGGCTCTGTCCGCGCGGTTTTAAGGAAAATACGTTTTGAATAAATCGGACGTTAATTGGTCATGTTACGTTACTACTATCTGGATCAAAAAGACATCAAACATGTAGCGGGGCTAAATTGTATAGAATATTGCTAAGCCTTTACGACGGTCTATGAGACTGTTGAAAGGATTCGAATAGCACATACTGCTTTTAGTATTCACTTTAAACCGCAGTTTCCAAAAGGTAAAGTGCCGTCATCAGCAACCAAGTGATCCCCGTCATCTGTTAGCATTACGGTGCACCACTATAGCCCACTAGTGTAGCGTTTGCTGATCCTCTGCTGGTGGCTATTTTTGGTGCAAAAAGGCGACCATGCTAATTTTCAACATGATTGGTCATGTTGACGGTTTCTGGAGGAAGGTTTGTTATGGCCATTTTATCTATATGATGTCACAGGTGGGGGAGAGAGTGCAGGTGGGGGAGAGAGTTGTCTCTCTAATGATTTCGGCATGTAAAGCTTAGATTCATGAAAGGTCTGAAAATGCTATTAAACCCACGACTCTTATAGATCGCCTTCTTCATTACCATGGCATCAATACCCTCCCCCCACAAATTATTGCTACGTATAGCAATGCCGACAAAGATACCTGTCAAAAGGAATCCACATAACTGATAATTCTACCTGGTGTCGTTATCATCTTCTGTCCTATTTAGCAATGGCGTATTCTGGAAACATCGCACCAACTCAGTTCTATAAGTATTAGGGATAGAAATATCACTCCTAGATCCTCAGCATGTCCGTTTAAAAGACGATCTAGTACTTTGGTCACATCACCAGAGGCAAAGCCTAGAACGTCTCAACTCACCGTGATCCTGTAAGGGAAGATCTGTGGCACCAGAAGCAGAGGGAGGCCAAGCTGGAGATGGGGAGATGACACCAGGTACTCGACAAGAATGTCACTTGCAGACTGCACGCAGATAGCAAAGGACAGAGAAGGATGGCAGAAGCTGGTGCTTAAGGCGACCGTAGTCCCTGGTCTTCACGATAAGGATCGCACAAGGTGAAGGTGATTATGGAAACTGCGGAAGGCGTTGAATCGGCTACTAAAACCAACAGCTGGAAGTTACTGTCTCAAGATGTTAAGACGTATATGTAGCTACAGGCAAGGTCTATCCCCTCGTCGTTCCTCAACACGCCTTCATTCACTGGAAATTTTTACGATGCTATGTATGCACATTGTAGGTGTGCCAAGGCGATGCCTCTCAGTTCTAGTCGCCAATCTGATTTCACCGATCCTTTTTACGATTTCTTCACGTCATCGGACACAGTGCGTTGGCCTTCTAACATTCAATATGTTAAGTAGTACTGGTAATTGCGTTCTGTAGCATACTAATCATAGAGGATTCCTATCAAAAGGAAATATTTTCATTCAAGACCTGCCCACACTATATTGATATAACGTTTGGTATCACTTGCAGGACCCCAAGCTGGATTTTTCTTCTATGCCTTTTTGCATACCTTCTGAGTTGTTATAAACTGGACGGATATAAAGACGAGTTCTCTGAAATACGAATGCAGCACTTCTGCATTTTGCATTTCAACATGAAGAAAGAGGACCTGTAATTTGATTCCATCCAAGCGTAATAACTCTGTTTGATCGCATGGTCGCAAATGAATGGCAATGCGTTACAGTAATGATTTTAGAGCCCCATTTAGAAACGTCTCCTTAAATCTGCTTGAGATAAGCATCTTTTGCAAATATTTTGGTTATTTGAAGCAGTAAAGTTACTTAGGCACGTATTGTTGTCATTCACTAAAGCTCGAAGTAGGATTTGGATATGGAATTTTCAACTCATAAGATCGGAAGGTGGTAGTTTCTGCCAGGACAAAGAGAAGGTTGCATATTGATGCTACCTATTCAAACACCTGCACAATATACCAGGTACTTTTGACTATATCGATTTTTCAGTAAGCCAGATGGCGGCTTTTTATGTGCCAATCGCTGTAGAGACCTGATTTGACCTGCAGGATTCTACTACCTCGTACATCGGTGCTTCTTGGATAGAACTGTTTAAAGGTGAATTGCATCGATAACACAACGGCAGAAGGAACGTGGCTGGCTATTTTGAGAGGGGTTAACAGTGACCTCGGCCATACGCAGGAGGAATCTCTATGCTCCCCTCCCCCCCTCCAATTGAACTAATTTCTTTCCGTCCTCGCTAAAACCCTTTGCCGTGCTTGGTAACTCTTACCGTACCCGCTAGCAATTCTAACCTTTACCCGGTAACTCTGTCCATTTTGCCGTACCCAATGATACGGAAGACATCGTAAATTCTGTACTCACTCGAAATTCGTGACTTGATACGCCAACGATACACAGTCTCACATAGCCTATGCTCAGGCAAACATTCCTGACCACCTCTCTGCCGAATGGCGTTGTTCAAATCCCCCCCAATCTTGAGAACACTTATGCAAACTGCCCGATCGAGCGCTCCAGACCGCATCTCATATAACAGTTTGCAGAAGTGTTCTCAAGAATTACCTGGTGCGGCAAGACAGGAAGACAGGAGGGTTTTTTTCTGGGGGTGTGGGGGGGTGGGGGGGTGGGGGGGGGGGCTAGCACCGGAGGAACACACGATATGATAGTAGCAGTTGTTCAATAAAATACCCTTTTTTTCAACATGTACAACCAAGAGATTTATTCAACCGACGTTTCGGGGACCATCCGTCAGCTTCCTCAAGGTAATGCTGACTGACTTGAATAAATCATTTCGTTGTGCAAAAAATAGTGTTTTCATTCAGTGACTTACCAACATTATGAAAATATTCACGGAGTAGCAGTTGTTGCTATAGACCAATTTTTAAACATTTTAAAAGTAATTCTCGGCACCCAGGGGAATCTAAATATAGCCAATTCCGGATTCGCTACAGGCGTCCATTTTCATTTACTCGTACGCAAACATGATCAATAGATCGCGACATGGCAACTACTGTTACTTATCTGAACATGGACGGCCATAGCTATGCTTCACAAGATGGTTACTGCGTAATATTGTCTTCTTGTTATGCAAACGAAATATGAGGTCATTGCTGAAACGATATGATGGAAGGGTATAGCGATATTTCCAGCAATGTAGAGTACACAAATCAACACGAACAGTCACAATTTGTATACATCTAAAGCATTCGAAGTTACGCACTGCATTAGAAGAAACAGGGTCACAAGGTAATAAACGTACGCTATTCTATGAAAGGAATATAACATCTGAGAGCTTGGAGATTTGGAGACGTTTTCAACGATGTCGGTTACGTTTATTGCTGGTAAAAATCGATAGAAATTACGAAATAAGTCACAGGAAACTCATTGTCTGCTTATAAACCGTCCCCATATATGGCCATGACCCCCTCTAAGTGCACGTTGTCGATTGGCCATATCCAGCAGAGTGCATCGTCTGACTTATCTATATTATTGCTCGCTTAATGTACCTTAAAACTGCGAAATCTCCATTTTATGTGCCAGCTCTTGCCTTCCCAATAACCTCCAATAGACCAGCACCCAACACCACTTTATCAACTTCCCACATAAACATTAGGCAGATGGTAATGGCCTCGCTGGATGTTATCGCGACCACATTTCTTTAAGCTGGCTTTGAAGTTAGTTTGAACTCTCTCTGGCCTTAAATCGCTCTCTACAGTATGATTACCCCACTTAAAAATGGAGGTATTGTTTGCGGTGTGTCATTGTGCATGTGAGACTGTCTATGTATGTGTGTGTTTGTCTTGACGGACATGTTTGATCTATATAAAGATAATTCAAACTTTACAACTGGATAAGAATTCGGAAATTTATTTCCGGACGTTTCAAGTGACATCCATCAGTCTTCTTCAGCGTCACAAAAATGAACTAGCAGAACTAACCAGTACTTATTTACAATAACTAGAAAAAAACGCTTTTACATGGCAAATCACACAGTCATGCATAAGAGGTATTGAAATGTAAAACAAGATGGGAAGGTTCCTATGGTAAGACAACACCATAGGAACAGCTATTGTCCTTTGGTTGCCCGATGGGGAGAGGGCGGGGTCCCAGGTACCGGAGAGTATGTTTGATCTATGTTCACATGTTTGCATCAGGAACCATTTTACTCAAATATGCATGTTTAGAACGACTGATTGCGACTACAGGGCGTTTTCACCACGGTAGATACAGA
The DNA here is from genome assembly GCF_035083965.1 of Branchiostoma lanceolatum. NCBI lineage: Eukaryota > Metazoa > Chordata > Leptocardii > Amphioxiformes > Branchiostomatidae > Branchiostoma > Branchiostoma lanceolatum. Next base: position 15,546,931 of record NC_089730.1, read on the forward strand.
ACCCAAATGATTATTATGGCGTGTACGCCGAAGAGCAAACGGCATCAACGATACATTAGGGATACAGCAAATTGCGTGGTCTCCCTTTCACAAATGTACAGTACCGTAGTCTTTGTCTGTGATAAATGTTACGTATATATCTAGTTGTTTGACAATATAACCTCTCTGGAAAATTGTACTGTGTGAAATTTAATCTTTAAGCATGACTTAAAGCATACGTAAATTATGCTGCGGGCTGTTTATCTATCTTAACTTAACGCATGCTTTACGTATGCTGAAGGATCCGGTTTCGACTAGGCTTTATGGTGAATGTAGTACACATGCACGTATCAAAGCAAATAAATTAAAAGGAATTTGAGATGTACGAGCGTATTTGCTTTAGACTTGTAGGTATCAGTATGGCTGCCTGTCCCAGTCTTAACTTTGCTACCACTGCGCTGTAATGGAAATTAAAAACGGATCCCTAGGCACTTAAAGTTCAATCTTACAGTAATAAAAAGTCTCTTGTTTTTTCCCGTGCATGTACGCGTTATCAGACGTTTCACATGGTATCCTGTGTGGAACGTTACATCATTTGAACTTCGACAACGAACATGATGGCTCAAGAATCGTTTTTAGTGTGCGACTCTCTAGATCTCTTGCAATAAAATCTTGTTAACGGCCACTCTGCGTATTCTGTTCCACCTCGATAAAGGAAGAGTGCTTTTCAATTTAACTCAAGAGTCAGGAGGGACTACGGGAGCTTACTGTGAGAACGGAAACTGCCTTCACGGGAGACTCGCATCAAGAAAGTAAACGTCAGTACTGCCCAGATCTAAAATGCATTCACGATCATTTTGGGATATTGCGAGGTATCAATATCTCTATTCTGGAACGTTTTTCGTGACAGCTTGAATCGAATGAACATATATGTTACAGAAATGGACCATTCAACATGCTGAAAGGGATGGTGCGTGTGATTCCGCTTACTAAACATATAGACACTGACTTTAGTTTACTTCAGCTATTACCGTTTAGTACAACACTCATTATAGTGCAGATACCATCCAAAAGTCTGAACTGTAAAGCAGCATTGATTTAGTTTCATCATGTTTTCCTACTTAGCAAATGCATTGCTGTTGACGCCATCGACGGCAGGTGTAGATAGGCTATGAATGATAGCAACCATTTCTGAAAATATTTCTGGCTATGTGGTAAATCTCAGTCGCTCAAATTTCGCAAATCCGTCTAGGAGGGCAGTGAAATCTTGTGAAGAATTATCTTGCAAGAAGATCCCACCATTCCATTTCCCGTGGAAAAGACGATAGGAGCTAAGAGCCACAAAGGACCAAAGAAGATAGACTGGTGGTCCCGTTGTTCTTGGAGCTTATTGCTTCTTAATCCTTCCGGTAAATTACTTGGTGTCACAAGGGTGACATTATTTTGTACCTTCATGATGCTTGTATAGAGTACATTATTTATCCACACTTAAGCATAATGCCCGGGGCAAGAAGTGATATTCACGCCCCGGCACCCGGTGTCATTTTGTTTTGACAAATTTCATCTTCTGCAAGGCAACAACGTTTTGAAGAGTCATTTCTTTTAAAGGCCGTGTGGACATTTTATCTGTGAAAAAAAATCACATCTAAACACATGTGCACAGGGACTTTTATAATCAACAAGCCAATATTCATTTGTATTCAGACTTATACTTCTTGTATGTATGTATGTATGTATGTATGTATGTATGTATGTATGTATGTATGTATGTATGTATGTGTGTATATGTGTGTTGATGAACAGCATAACTCGAGAAGGCCTGGGTGGATTGTCTTGGTGTGTGGGTTGGTCTTGATGAGACCTGGAAATAATTAGATTTTGCCCACCCCAGCGGCTTGTTAAGGCACTGCAGAGAAACTTCCTGTTTTGATATCTCGTGTTCTGGACATGCTATGGTCCTGATTATGGAGTGGTAGATAGCTATTTGGACAGAGATTAAGTGGCATAGGTTTGTGCTCCCAAGCGGCTGACTGCAGGACCAGGTTTTGTTTCAGACTTTGAAAGACCGCTGGACATTAACGGAAGAAGAAAGGAATAACTCAAGAAGGGGGTGATGAATGGTAATGATTTTGGTACGCAGATAGCTTGAATGATGGTTTACATGATTAGATCAAATCAATGAGGAAAGCTTTCAAGGTCGCTGCAATTCATGATAAAACTCTCAAACATGTGACACATGTAGCTGAGGGAGAAATAAATGTTGATAAGTATTAACTATGCAAATGAAGACATCAGAAGCATATGCATAGCGACTTTCGTAAAGTCTTAATCTCTAAACCTCTCTATACAGTCATACATACAATTGGATAAAAAATAATCAACCTACGTACAAGTATATGGATTATTCAATACAATACGTCGAATATGAAGGATTTAGTATTTGATATGTATATATATTCAAAACTTAAAACGATACGGATGTTCAGACAAACATAGTTTACTTTTTAGCAAATCAAGAGTTTTTCTGTTCTTCAGATCGAAACGAGAACAGTGTGTGCCGTAATGTTGAATCGGATGATGTATGATATTACCTGGCTAAACCACATGATGGTATCATTACTCAGTCTCTGTGTTGAAAGGAACAAGAAGAATATTAGGTATCGCCTATGAAGGTTATACATCGAGGTAATAAGATACGCAAGGTAACAGCTACTTAAGCAACTGGATAGATTTGGCATCGGTCAGACGTTTCAGGTAGCAGCCACTTCCATTCGTAAGTGACCGTCATAAGTGAAGATTCGTGAGTGGAGGCCACCTGAAACGTTGGACCGTTCCCAAAATCTATCCAGTTGCTTGTAATGAGTAACTGCTACCCTGCTCATATCATGGGCTGTCGGCCCCCGGCTCCGCGGACTCAATCAATAGTGAGTTTTTCTTCCCCGGCGCTGAGCAGTTTTGTAAGACATCCCGACCACTAGTTATGCAAATACTCCCGTTGCCCTATGCGCGAAAGCCGCACTGAGCTTACTTCAAAATATCTACGCGAGGAATTCGCTGGGTGCCTTCAGAGCCGTCGGGCGTGGTCGGCTTTAAGATAAATTCGGCATCTACCCACCTGCTTTCGTCGATATTCCGGTAAATATACGGTCTATATATAGTACAAACACTAACTCCGAGGCCTACAGCCTATGCTCATATTAGGTACCAGGTACAGCCAAAGGTTGTGTGTACCTGTCGATCTTCCACGCATAATCGCCGATAAAATGACGTCGTAAAGATTCTTATGTCGTCAGTATGTCTGCGACATGAGAACTGATGTGGTGATCTCTGACATTCTTGGATTTGTTCGGAATTGTTTGATATTGGACTTGAACTTAATCACCAGTTTGTCCTTGAGCATATAGTTTCCAGTGCCTCAAAGGGGCATGGATAAAGTTTCTGTGCATGGTTGACTATGGAGTATTATCATGGGGACCATAAGAAGAAATCTTAAAATACACATAAAGATACACTAACTAGCAGTTACCCAAGCAACTCGATATGATTTTGATTGAGTAACTGCTACATGTATTTGGTGTATCTTATTGCCTGGACTTCTAACCTTCATCGACACACATAAAGATGATTTGTTTTACAGGCACTGACCCATGGTAGAAACAGAATATGAACATACAGCATAGACACAGGGAAACATGTAATGTAAAGTAACAGCGTTTTGCAGTCAGGTTTATTAGTTCCGAGAAATCAAAAACAATCGAATTATCAGTGCACAGACGCTTCTAGATGTTACTTTGCACTCGAAGGACACTGAGAGTCCAGAGACAAGAAGAAATAAATGGAAACTTGCTTTCCTATTGACCCTCTAAGACCGAAAACCAAGTCTAGAATGCAAATTTACCTTTGAAGTTTAGTACTGTAACTCATCATTTACGCAAGGTAACAGCTACTTAAGCAACTGGATAGATTTGGCATCGGTCAGACGTTTCAGGTAGCAGCCACTTCCATTCGTAAGTGACCGTCATAAGTGAAGATTCGTGAGTGGAGGCCACCTGAAACGTTGGACCGTTCCCAAAATCTATCCAGTTGCTTGTAATGAGTAACTGCTACCCTGCTCATATCATGGGCTGTCGGCCCCCGGCTCCGCGGACTCAATCAATAGTGAGTTTTTCTTCCCCGGCGCTGAGCAGTTTTGTAAGACATCCCGACCACTAGTTATGCAAATACTCCCGTTGCCCTATGCGCGAAAGCCGCACTGAGCTTACTTCAAAATATCTACGCGAGGAATTCGCTGGGTGCCTTCAGAGCCGTCGGGCGTGGTCGGCTTTAAGATAAATTCGGCATCTACCCACCTGCTTTCGTCGATATTCCGGTAAATATACGGTCTATATATAGTACAAACACTAACTCCGAGGCCTACAGCCTATGCTCATATTAGGTACCAGGTACAGCCAAAGGTTGTGTGTACCTGTCGATCTTCCACGCATAATCGCCGATAAAATGACGTCGTAAAGATTCTTATGTCGTCAGTATGTCTGCGACATGAGAACTGATGTGGTGATCTCTGACATTCTTGGATTTGTTCGGAATTGTTTGATATTGGACTTGAACTTAATCACCAGTTTGTCCTTGAGCATATAGTTTCCAGTGCCTCAAAGGGGCATGGATAAAGCTTCTGTGCATGGTAGACTATGGAGTATTATCATGGGGACCATAAGAAGAAATCTTAAAATACACATAAAGATACACTAACTAGCAGTTACCCAAGCAACTCGATATGATTTTGATTGAGTAACTGCTACATGTATTTGGTGTATCTTATTGCCTGGACTTCTAACCTTCATCGACACACATAAAGATGATTTGTTTTACAGGCACTGACCCATGGTAGAAACAGAATATGAACATACAGCATAGACACAGGGAAACATGTAATGTAAAGTAACAGCGTTTTGCAGTCAGGTTTATTAGTTCCGAGAAATCAAAAACAAATCGAATTATCAGTGCACAGACGCTTCCAGATGTTACTTTGCACTCGAAGGAGGCTGAGAGTCCAGAGACCAGTAGAAATACATGGAAACTTGCTTTCCTATTGGTCCTCAGAGACCGAAAACCCAAAGTCTAGCTAGGATGCAAATTTACCTTTGAAGTTTAGTACTGTAACTCATCAAGGGTGTAAAACGTACCTAACCCGTGGCAAAACTGCGAAATCTTCAGAACTCCGCAAACCTATTTATTCTAAACAAATGACTTTTGACACGCCACAGAATACAATGTACATGGGTTTGAACTTGGCAAGCTCTAATGGTACTAAGTGTGACCTACTGGTCTCCTCAGTGTGTAGACATTGTGCCAACGATAGCTCTGATACAAAACTAAGTGAGTAAAGGGGTCTCTCGGTTCACCCATAAGCCCATACCTCGCTGGACCCGCGGCACGCTGGTGACCTCGCTGCGACCTTGCGATTTTACCTTGCGCTCAACCAATTTCATCGATAAAAAGGCGACCTTTTCCCTTTGTATGTTTGTTGTATTTTTAGTCATACTTCTACGTTTTGCATGATATTCCCATTATAAAGTCAAGGTTAACATAAGTGCAATCTATATTAGGACGTAGCGAGGCCGCCAACGTGCCGCAGGTACAGTGAGATAGGGGCTTGCTTTTCTTAATCATCAATGCTAGTCCCTACGAGACCTCGTAGAGACATATAACGGATTGCTGTGTAAAGAACTTAGTTATGGCCTTTGCCAAGAGCATAGAACCGATTCAGTTTCTAATCTCAATATTAAACATGGTTGCTACTTAAAGATGAATTAGTCATAACCTACTTAGATGTTCCTGAATAGTTCTTTATTCGCTACCATATAATTAAGAAAAGTCGACGTTTCGAAGACCGTCATCTTCTTCAAGGGAATTCCAATTGGTTAAGTTGCACTTCAGTTAGGTTTACTATTGGGACCGTATTGTTAGCAGTGACATCTAGCTGCAGTGCAAAGTAAACCAGATAGAATTGCCCTGAAGAAGGTGACAGACGGTCATCGAAACGTCGGCTCTTGTTGAGTTTGTGGTTCTGCGTAAAGAACTTTGCTACGCTTTCATTCGCTAACCTGATGAAATAATTCACGGATTTTCGAATGCTTCTATAAGTGGTGCAGCCTCAAGTTCATTCGTACTCTGCAGAGCACAAAGCCATCCTCGGGATGTCGACACCTCACATGATGTTGCGTGCACACCATCATCAAAGACGAACTTAGAAAGCACACTACCAACCGAAGTGCCCATTTCATGGGTTCTCAAGGCTAACAGATTGCCAGGTGCAGAACCACTTTCTCTCTACATCGATTGTATGCATCACCAGGGCAGAGTGTTTTGCATTTGATCCAAAGAAGAGCGCTGCAATCGTCGATCAAGAACTGTAATTTCATCCGAACGCCTCTTTATCAAACAAAAAAGCAGCAGCAAGTTGCTAAAGTATTGCTTTGGGAGCCTCATGTAAAAGGGCGCTCTTTTGTTAAACATACGTTCTTTTGCTAAAATTAATGGCATCATTAAACGAATTAAAGACACGATTGTACTTAGTTGTCATTTACAAACTTATGTGCAGGAAGAGACCAAGATGGATGCGTGCAGACAACCTGTAATTTCATAAAGAATGTATCAATATGTAGGGAGTAATCAAATCTTTCTCATCATACAGTTGAGGCAACCGAATTGACATGAAATGTAGAAAGATGATATTCGTATTCGCGTACAAACAGCATGACAGTAGAAAGAACCTAAGACATACGAGAGATTAAAAATACGTTGCTGTTGGAAGCACTAGTTATCTTCAACGTTTAGTGTCAACGCTTCTTCTGATGGTCTACAGAACTGACTGAATAATGAAATCTTCCGGCTATTTCCGACAAAAAACTGCTTAAAGCCTACATGCTTTCAATGAATAAATCAAATGACAATGTCTTATCGCGGACAGAGCTAACGCTTTGCATAATGTAGTAGTTATGATGCAAGATTACTGCGGTCACCCACCTGTTACTGACCTTGCTACTCATGTTTGTTGGCCTTTTGTAAGGAATTCTATCCACTGAATTCCTTAAAATGTTTACGTTGAACTTGCAGTATGAAGCTTTCTCATCTTGCCATTTTGGAAAGAATCCATCCAAACGATGAGCCTTGCTATGAAAAAGTAGTAATTGGGCCAATGTTGATTCGATTATACGGATGACATCCTCTATATGCGAACCCCAAACTGATGCGAGCGAGCGAAGTTTGTCAAAAACGTTACCTTCATTATGAAAAATAAGTATTCCTCGACGTTAATGTCGTTTTTTTTAAAAGTTTTTTTTTGTTTCAATTTACGGCATATACATTCTCTTTTTGCTGCTGCTCTGTCTAATTTACAGTATGGTCAAACCTTTTGTTTTGGAAACGGACGAAAATAGATGAGCCCTTGGATGTTATCCTTGTAATCAAATCATTATGGCCGTAAAATGAAGACTTCTTTTTGCTTATTTTTCGATTTATGTACAAGTAGTGGAGACTGAGAAGTAAGTTTCGATTTAAAATTTTTCACCCAGACTTTTCAGCTGGTCCAAGGCAAATCCGGAAATGAGAACAGCTGCGTAAGCTAAGCATGCATGAGCTACTTTTATGTCAAATCTATAAGTTTGTCTATGTCATACTTACAGTTGAAAATCACATCAAAGATATCCAATATCGTATAGTAGAGATGTAAACGTATGCAAAGATGTAAAAATGTTTTGAAACGCCAAAATACACCTACTATTGAGTTTCGAATTCTCGAGTCAGAAAGAGCAGACAAACTATAATCTTATATGGCTCCAAATACTTGTTTCACTTTCAGGAAAAGCTAATTCACCTGTCTATCGTGGCCCTCTGCATGTAGTTTTACGGACTACTGAATCAAGAAAGACACCGGTACACCTGCAACACGTGAGTAGCAAAGCAGAACTGAGATCGCTGACATCCCCATTTCGCAAGAGCTGCGACATAAATTTTGACAGAGCGCTCAACGAATATCAGAGACAAAAAACGAATCTTTTTACGCTTTGTCTGTTTTGTTTCCTCTTCAGTCATACTTGCACATCTTGCTTGATACTCCAACTATGGAATCAAGGGATAGACATTCAATGTAGGTCACAGCAAGGAGGTTTTAAATAAAACCTCCTTGGTCACAGCGAGAGCGCAGCGTAATCGCCGTCTACTGGAATGGGGGCATGACGGAGGACAGGGAATAGTGGTGTAGGAGGATCCAGCGTGATTCCCTAGCACACATCTGATGAATATCCTCCACTGACTGACTGACTGAATCAACGAACGATGTATTAGTAGCAATGGAATATCAAATATACTTTTAATCTAATTTATTCTTATCGTAATCCCTGCGGGTTGTAGGATATTACTTTTTCATGGAATTTGCGACAAGATTTTGGAGATAATTCGTCCAAATATATCATTTATTCCTCAACGGGTTTGGAGGCATCAAAACTGATAGATTTGGTAATTCCCATCATCTAGAAAATCTAAGGAGAAAACATCTTCAGCCATTTTTCATTGCTTAGATAACAGACGGAAAAAGCAATTAGAGTGCCTTAGAAGACACTCATTAAGCGACGACTTAAGTGATTATAATTAAGAGCAGATGTATTGAAGACCCTAAAGAAAAGTATAACTTATGTAAATGTCACTTCAAAGCATATTCAGTTGGTATCTGTCTCTGGTAATGATGCTAAGAAATGAATTTCGATTTGATCCCTCTAAAACAGTATATAGTAACAATAACGCACAAACGTATAATTCCATTTCTACTGAATGTAAAAATGCAAAATGGCGTTAAATGGGAGTCTGAAAGGCTTTTGACGGAATAGTAATCTAACATACATGGCATTTTGCCTTATAATAAGGAAACCTAAGGGTAATGAAACACAAGCTAGGCAACCCTAAAGTTTGGTGGAAGAAAGTAAAAATATCAATATGGAATAGCACCAGCTTAACATACAATTTGAGAGTCCTTCTACATTCTATTAGCGTCCAATGATTTTTTTATCTCTCTCGAACTTGAACTTGAAGTTCAAGTCTCTCTGTTTTACATTTTAACAGTGAAAAACATGGCCGAGTATCCTGCAATCCACTGGTAGAATCTAGAACCTTGGGAATGCTGTTGTTTTTCAGCAAAACCATGTTAATCTTAGATCAAGTCCCGAGATCCCAAGAAAATGTCAATATATAGATTTACGATGTTTACAACAATTAACTGTTTGGTATCACGGAAAAACCCTTTGATTGAATTATCTACTAGTGACATGATCTAGTAAGTCACCGGAAAGCTAACATATGCACATGGGCAAGTGAAAAGCAAAGCATAAATGCCTTATTTTACATTGGCCTTCCCTTATTGTTTGGTAGTTGGCTATATAGTGCGCCATTGCCCTCGAGGCATATTGAAACCATAAAATACTTACGTAAAAATCGATTTGCATCAATGAGCTGTGTCAAATTACAAGTTGGTATAAAATGCAAGAACAGCTGCCATTTTGGCATTCTATTTCGACAACAAATGAGACCTTGTCTTCTACTAAAGATTCACGGTAAAAGGCTGAATGTATACCCTGGCTACCGATAGTTGTATTACAGCCCCTGATCACACGCCAAACTGTAACGCCATCGGCTGCTCTTCCTTTAACATGCTTGTTCAAAAGCCCGTTATGTCATTGTATAAAACCCTGCTATCTAATCTTTAGCGTAAAGGAGGTCTAGATTGGTGTTTGGCTTAGCTTCAAGATAGATGGGCTGTTGGTAAGAGATAAGACTTTCTGTTATGCAGAAGGTCTTAACTTAAGAATTGATGAAAAAGAAAAGATGGTGCCGGTCCAAGTTTGGTGCGCACAGATAAAGGAAGAGGTAATCCCAGGTCCATCATCGTCAAGAGTAAAGGAACGTGATTGATTTGCAAAGAGGACGCCTTTTGTAAGATGACGACATACTGTTCAAGAAAAGCTGGCTTCTGCAGGCGCCAATGAGTGCCGCTAGGGGGCCCAAACCTACACGACTTACTTTCCCTCCCAAGAGCTATCTACCGCTCAATAATCATGACCAAAGTGTATCCAGATAATGAGATATCATAACCGGAATTCCCAAAATTTACACATTTCGAGATCTCATCAAGACTTAAGTAAATCCAAATACAAAATCGTATTAGTATTACTAGTAAGCCAATACATCTAAGCAATCTCGACTTATCGTGCGAACAGATACACCGTCGCAACGGTCCGTGTATTTACCGAAATGCACGAAATACACGCAAATACACATCCAGTCACTACAATACCTCCATTTCACGTAGGTGCACCGGTGAAGAACGCACCCATTCGTCAGTGAAGCTCTGTCAGTTGTAGGAGGAGACAATTTCAAGGCGATAATCCGGGAGTAATTGGATTTCAGCCAAAGAGAGATGAAGTGTACCTACCGGCTTTCAGCAATCTCTTCAAACCTGGTCATTGGGGATGGGTAAACGCCAAGAAAATCCCCCTTCTTGGCATATAGCTTTGGAAAGATTAAGATACCTTGATTTTTGGTGGTTGTCCATGCATGATGAAACTTTCAGTGTTGAACTTTTTTTTTTGACACACGGGCAACTAAAGTATGTTTCAAACTCATTTTCATGAAAAATGTAATCTTCTTGCTCACGATCAATAGTATTTCGTGCATGTATCATTCAACCTTTCAACAAACAAACAAATGAATAATTTCTTGATAGTTGCGTCTTAAACATAGCGAGACATTTCAGATGACAGTCTGCAGTACTCAATTTGTCTACCAGTTGTACACGTCTGTTACATTTGTAAGTGAAAACCTTATGGATAAACAGTAACCTTTTTGGAAATAAATTTTTCTAAGTGTTTTGACATTTCCCAGTCTGTGCAGCTCAGTTTTTTTGACCGGCATGTTGTCTGATGATCTATGTGAATTCGTCATATTTGCAAACTGATTAGAGACTACAGGGGAACACCAACTTGGCTTTTTTGATGTTTTGCAAAGCATAGCCTCTTGTATAGTACAGTTTTAATGCTTGAGGCTTACACCTGAAGCTCCTTCATACAAGGGGCTGCCGGCTTTATGGCGGGGTTGCGTCACCACTTGTGCCATAGGGACATGTTGATGAAGACAGTCTGATAAAGCCCCGCCGCCAGCGATGAGGATACAGTCTGTCAAATGGAACCCTCTTCTCTATCTGGTCACTTCAAATGTCAGCGACTAAATGGAAACGCTAACGGTAGAGTGATCCATGAGATGACTTTTAAAGCTCGTTACTCTAAGATCTGTAACATAAGAGGTAGGCAAGAGGGACAGTCTTTCAAGTTAATAGCGTCTTGAAAGGTACATGGCCTCTCAGTCAAAATCTCATTTAATAGGTCAGACTGTATGTACTATGTTCCCTTTTTGTCTTCAATCAGATTTAACCTTTGCCATATTCGTATGATAATAGTGAAGTTGAGGTGTGAAATGCTGACCAGTTTTCCCCTACATAACGAGGACACGTTCACCAAGGATTGAGAGATATAAGGGGTTGACCTTTACAGCTTTTATGTGTTAGTGCCCCTTTTAAAAGAAATATGATACTGCAATCCTATCGTATAGAGTTAGGTTTATATACATCAAACCCAACTTTTGAGTGATTGCTCAAAAGGTTCGATGTAAGATCGACTGTTGTTCGTCTGTATCATGCCACCAGTCAAAGGTCGTCGTGAATTTGATTCGGCACGAAGCAAGCGCACCATTTTTACCGTCTAGTTGCAATTGTCCATGTTAGCAGCAGAAGATGGCTGTTGAAGAAGGTCATGGAAGGTCAGGACAGTATTCTACTGTTCAGGATCTTCTTTGGGCACTGAACTGGTCTACTGGGACTGGCATTAGCAAAATGTGACGTGTTTCTGACCAGTCACTACTAAGTATTATCATCTTCATTTACATCCTTCTTCATTCTTTGCACTGTGACTCTATATAGAATTGGCCGGGTCAAATACGTCCATGTCCATGTAAAACATTTAAGCTGGTGTGTTACGGCGAATGGCGGTTAAACCGGCTATATAGATACAGATACAGATTCGATTTGATGATGTACACAAAATTAACGGTTACATATTCGATTACAAAATAGGTGCATTGCGTGGCTGTATGTTTTGTTCAATACTTACCTCTTTTAAAACACTCATTAGAAACGATGCTCCTGTTATCCTAATTTTAAAGTACGTAAATCATCATACTTTTACAGATCCAACTGTAGCTGTAAGCTGTAGTAGACTTAAGTTTCGAAAGCAAGTTCGATATGATATCATTAATAGCACGATAGAACCAACTTCACGCAACTTCCATGTGGTTTATAACACACGTCTTGTTTTCAAGGAATATCTACGTACACGTATATATCGTGTGAGAATGAAGAGGTTGATCAGTGAATGTATTTACCAAATGCTTCGTTATTTTCAGGAGTGGGATCTAAGGTCAGGAGCTAGCATTCTCTGGTGTCATGAACTTTACTTATAAAAAGTTCTATTGAGGCCAAAGGTTATCCAACACGCACGCGAATATGCGAGGGATTCCTTCAATACTGTATTTACCCATGGTAGCGCATATTGACTGCATGTTCTCGGGGGATTAATGAGGTAATTTTACGGAGGGGTGGCCACAAGGGTTGAGACCTTGAACGAGGAGAAAGCAAAAGGCAATGCGAGGACAAACTTCAGCTTGGAAACCATGATTGTGAAAGTTGGTTTTGGGGAACAATACATTTAGTCTATATAAAGCATAAACAGCAATGAATATTTGAAGTTTACGCATATGCCATAACCTGGTTGGAATTTGATTAGTTTTGGGGACATCTTTAAGAAGAATAATGTACTTACAATGAGGATACTATGGATGGCAAACTCACAATTGTATGACTATGCACAGTGCAGGTATTACGTTTCATCTCAGAATATCCCCTGATAAAATATTAATCTCGCAAATACACGTATGATCCCACGTTTTTTTTCAAGAGTTACTTTTTTTTCAGATTTGTATAGTACTTCAATCAAACAGTTCATAAATAAAAAAACAAGAACTAATGCGTAAATCACAGATTCAAAGGTAAATGCAAAATACTGCAATAGATACTACAAATATTCTGATCCCATGTTGATAGATATCAACACGACCGAACTCCTTAGAGATCACATTTGCAATGATAAGTATGATAATTCTTCTTTGCTTAATGCAGCATGGTTAATGCTTACTACAAGTCGATGAGAATCAATTACTGTGTGACTGCAAACCCCACAAGGTATACGGTATGCATGAGCGTTTATATGACAAACAAGTGATCGATTTGTAATTTTCAAATCACACATCACTTATTCCATATGCCCCGGGCGGGATAAAAGCATGCAGTTAGAAAAATTATTGATTTTCCAAAAATCGAGAAAATATTAGATACTTGTTGACTGTAGAAACTAGTTAATGGAAGACACCGGTACGGAAAATGACAAGAAAAGGTCGTGAATTGCAGATAAGCAGAACGGAAAGCTGGTGTATCTAATTGATCAATTTATGTTATGGGACAGGTTGTTTGCTTGAGAATTTCTAAAACCTACAATTTGGTGAATTATTCGATGATATCCTACATAATAACCACGTAGCTAAGCATGTTTACTTGTAGAGCGCCCGTATCAACCACGCTGGAGTCTAATGCAAGAGTGATGATAATGACGATCTTGTAACATTGTCAAATAGTGCCTCTAGGACGAGCTTATATATGTATTGTATATTTCTTTGCTGTCAGCACCAACCCAGGAAAGAGTTATTAGAGGGGCTGCACAAAAACATATGTAGGACCACGGCGCGGCATACTATGCAATTTATTCACTCCCTCTTCTGGCTGAAAAAACCCCCACAAAGTCAAAGCCTTTACCCATAGAAGGTCTCAGGTACCCGCAAAGAATATCATTTTTCCAAATGTCTAGTACGTAAACTCGGACGAAAATTTGGCAAAACGGTACCTCCCTTTTCATATTGCGGTGTTTCTGCTTGACCCGTTTGTTCTACGACCCCTGAAGGTGCAATTTAGCACATCACGAGGTCGATGGCGCCTCAATTATTGAAAAATTTCACTGATATTCCTTGTACGGTCAATAAGGCAGAATACAGAATGGACTGATTAATCAACGAAGTCCATGATATGTTTAACTCGGTGCATGGCATTCACCTCCGCAATATCTCCCAGGATGTTTTCACTTGTCTCTTGTGGAATCGGCTTGGAACGGAAACGCGTACGATTGTTTAAATTTAGTCTTTTTCAATTTCTTCATTTCTTTCAGACATTGAAGAAGTAACGAGCACTCAAAGTACTAATCAAGAATGAAAATATCTTTTTGTCATACAAAAAGTCAATATTTTGCAGAACGTAAAGTTCGGAGTTACGTTTAAAAGCCATCCCTCCCACGCATCACTTGCACATCTGAAACATTGATCGCGAAGTTAGATTAGAAAGATCATCATGTCATCGGAATGTCTGCCTAAATGAGATCTGATGGGTACGTAGAAACAGGTCAATATTGGACAATCATAATCCCTAGTCCGTTCATACATGACGTATCATCACATAGGTAGATGGCGTCGACCAATCAGAAGCCTCCATTGCCCACAATAAGTGGTCTGTTATCACGCCATAACACACCACTTATTGACGTCATGTCAGAACACAACCGTTGCATTTTGTAGAGGGGGTATCTTTTTGATGAATCTTTTTCTTAACCTTGTTTAAAATATCTTTATTGTCTTAAAATTCCCAAAAAATTCCTTAGCATACATGAACAATACATAAAAAAAGGAAAACAAATTCAATTCAAGTAAGATTCAAACGGAAAGACTAAAAACAATATTTATCACACCCCCACCGTCAAAGTGGAACCGGCCCAGATCAGGCGACATTGGAACCCGTTCGAATTCGATTGTCATGGACGGAGCTGAGTGACAGTTTTTCGTCAAAGAACTGTCAGACGCCGACTTAGAGTCAGTTTTCGGGTCATGGGAAGCTGAGGAAGACGCCCAGGAACATGCTGAAGGAGTTGAGGGGCGAAAAACTGACGCAAATTTGCGAAGTGGAGACTCGGGAGCGAAAATAGGTTTGGATTCCAGGCTAACGTATTTCCCCAAGCTAATCTGGCAGTCAAAGAAATCGCCCATGAAGCCGCCGAACTCCTCCTCAGTTTCTACCCAGGGGGACCCCAGGAAGGTATGTTCACGTTTCTGAGGGGTTTTACCCAGCGAAAATTAAAAATATTGCCGGCAAATTGATGTCGCCGTGTTCAAAACAAACGTGACACGTACTAAACACGCCCCCCTCCCCATGGCCATGACCCATGTCACGTAACCTCCCCAAACCGATGTGTTGGCATCGAAAAAAATTACGGTCAAAATCGCCAAAATTCTTACAAGTTTCTACCTACAAGGATCTCAGCAAGATACGTGTACGCTTCTGTGGGATTATTTTCCGGCTTGAGCAAAAATTATCCCGGGAAACTACAAGCAAATAAAGGGGATGTAAACATGCTTGATTGTTCTTACCACAGCCAACTAAGCGTTTAACAATCGGGCGTCAGGAATTGTGAAAATTGAACAGAAATTTACAATTATACCGCCGGATATGAAGTCTACGTGTCCATAACAATAAGACAAGTTACTGCTTGTTTACATTGGTTTGTATAAAGATCATATGTACATTGGATTGATTTTACATGTATAGTATTAAATAAAGAATCTATGTATTGTACAGGGATTTGTCTCTCTTATATGTATCAGTTTGGATAGGCTATGTGATAATAACGTTAATGACCCACCCGTTCCTCGGTTTATATGGTGTCATAACGCCTGGTCATGTGCTATAACCACCTCATAAAACCACCTCGTTCGCTTCGCTCACTCTGTGGTTTTATTCGATGGTTATAGCACCTAACCAGGCGTTATGACACCATATAAACCTTGGGGCGGGTCATTAACCCTTAATTGTTTCATCACAATCGAAATTATGAACTACAATTTGAAGACGGCCATTTGTACATTGCTGTCATAGCCGTTGCACAATTGCAATTCTACAAAAGATATGACGACATGTCGTTACAAATAATACCCTGTTTCATTAAAATCCAGATCTTATTGAATGTCATAGCACATTTACAATTGATGATCACCATACTTGACAATGCTTTCAAAGTGTGAAGAATCGTTTACTGTCTCATTTTAACATTGCGCAATCAACACCGGCAACATTTATCCGATATAGAGGCCAGTGAGAACTGGATGATTATATAGAAGCTTTGTTGGGTTGCTGCGAATTGGACTAATACCCCAACCACCGTTTCAAAAAATACTTAATCCCTGGTATGAGGCAGCAGCTACATGAAACGACGTTTCGGCATCACTTAACCGTCAAGAGGGCCGATGTAGGCCTCTACTCAATATGTAATGTTGCAGGCTGGTACTTTTTTTTATTTAATGTCTGAAGCCTTTTAGCAGAACTTCAATTCTCACTTTTGAAATTGCCGACTAATGTCCACATAATCCGGGATTACCACTGCCATACCTACATGTAAGTGCACGTATGGAATTTTTATTGCCGGATAATATGGAACAAATGACCCATCGATTATCTTGGTGAAATACATCAATGTGCAATGTTGCAAGCTTGAACTATTTCTTAAATGTCTGAATCCTTTTAGAGGAACTTCAAGTTGCACTTTTGAAATTACCGTCAAATGTCCACATAATCCAGGAATACCACTACCAAACCTACATGTAAGTGCACATATTGAATTGTTATTGCCGGATAATTTGGAACAAATGACCCACATATTGCCTTGCTGAAGTATATGGGGTTTTCCGAAATGTAGGAAAGACGACCACACCTACATAGCTACATGTAAGTGTATGCATTGCATTCTTATTCCCGGATTATATGGAACAAATGACCCACAGATTACCTTGCTGAAGTAAAGGGGGGTTTTCCGAAATGTCTGAAAGACTACCAACCCACGTGTAAGTGTACACATTGAATTTTTATTGCCGGAAGATATGGACAAAATGACGCACAGATTGCCTTGCTGAAGTTCACGGGGTTTTCCGAAATGCGTGGAAAGACTACCAACCAACGTGTAAGTGTACATCATTGAATTTTTATTGCCGGATAATATGGAAAAAATGACCCACCAATTGCCTCGCTGAAGTACATCGGGTTTTCCGAAATGTGGGAAAGACGTCATTATGACGGTTTTCAATACAGCGTAATGTGTTATGTACACTTTAAAGGCTCTCACTGCACTTACTAGAAGGATACAGTGTCTGACAAAGTTAAAAGTTGGGTATGATCGGAAAGAAATATTCTATGCGGTTCAAACAGGATGAGAAGGACTGCAATAGTCATTAGGTACTTGTATATGGCCATGGTGCCATAGGCGGTATCATTTTCAATAGATAACAATTGTAAAAAATGTATACTTCTTCATTGTTTACGATACAGTTCCCACTTGTTCCCCACGACTCAAATGTTAATTTAATATTTATTCCACTAAACACTCCAAGTACTCGCTAATCAAATAAAGCAAACTCAGCCTACGACTTTAAACAATGTACCAGAAAAGCCCTGACAAAAGTCACAAAAATAATTTAGGGGTGCTAAAAAGAATTGTCTTGTCATGTGTTCGTTGATATCTTATCAACAATTGGCCTTCTAGGTGTGCTTATCGACTCTCATGTTTTCCGAAAATATTCACTATGAAAGAAATTTCTATACGTACAGGAAACGCATGGGTAGGGTCTGGATAGGGTTAGTGAGTATCATATAGTGTTCTGCAAAACACCCATCCCGTCATTCAATACAAGTTGAATCCTGCAAAAAGGAGGATTGTCATGTAATATACATTGGAAAATCCATTGGAAAATAACACCCCCTCCTGGATTTTGGGTCTCCTTTAGAAACAGGTTGGCATAGGAAGGCTCTTCCGGTTCGAACGTTCATGGTCAATCGGCAATGTTCCGCAGAGCGCATCATCTTCTTTTATCTATATTAAGGCACGTTTAATGGGCAACGTACCCATCAAAACCGCGAAATCTCCATTTTATGGGCTAGCTCTTACCTTCTCAATAATCCCCAATAGACCAACACCCAACCCAAATATATATCAACTTCCGACCCGCAAAGCCATTACGTGGTTTGTAATGGACTTACTTGATATCATCGGAACCACAATTCTGTTTCGACGAAAACATTTTACAACCTTCCAATATATATTGTGTTCCTTTTCAAATAATAACGTTTATACTGCCACACATTAAAGGGAACGTAATCAATCGATTTCATGGTGTACCATGAATATCCGTAGCAATAACAGTCTGAGTGTTTCCATGAAGAGAGTAACCAGGTATGAAGCCATCATGACAACAGGTGACGGCAACCTATAAGGCTCAAGCATAACTGTATTTTGCATAACTGAGAACCTAAAGTAATGGTAAATATAGGACTCAATGTTTACTTCACGTTTGACGTCACTCTATATAGGGACTCATAGAGGAAGCATCAGCAGTCAGAAGCCGGGTACATCTGCTGTGGGGCGCCATCTTGTGGAATGGCGCCGTATTGTAAAAAAACCTCACCAGCATGAGGAAGTGGTTCAGGAGCCATGTAAGCTCCACCTATTCCCAAGTGCAATCTTTTGACAATCGTTTGAGGCCCAGGGTTTTGGCAATGTATCTTGAAAGAGAGAGTAAACTTAGTCCGGGCAACACGCCCGGAATGATGATGATGTCTTGTTTGGCTGATTGGCATCTAGATGACTTACGACAGATGAGTATAAAGGTATATTGTGTGCCACTGGACTATGAGACTCTTACCCATCATCAGCCCTAGTATAGTGCTTGTCTCAAAAGTGCAACAACAAATGGGACATCATTCCAAAAAGCAAGCAAGCCATGTTTCAGATGTTACATAACACGAAGCGTCTTCATTCACTTCTTCATTGCCTGTCAGTGGCGCCGTTTATCGATGACTGGTGGAAATGCAATAGGACCATCGAGAAATGTATCTCCTTGTTTATGTTTCAAAGTGCCAACTTTCACATGTCACAGATAACATAATTGTTTATAATATAGGATGTGTCTAGTCTTTAGGAATTTACTTCGTCCTTTTTTGACATGGGTGGTCCAAAGAGACCTACCTACCTACCTACCTAGTCCTTTGACCTCCGGGTCGTTGGGGGGGACAAGGTAGCAGTGAAGATGGAGATCTGTCTCCAGGCTCGTCTGTTTCTTGCAGCAGCCAGCCTTTTAGACAGGCTAAGAGACGTCCACTCCGCGATGTTATCCTGCCAGGATTTCCTCTGTCGTCCCCTACGGCGACCTCCTTCCAGGGTGCCCTGCAGTATGGTCTTGGCCAGGTTGTCGTGGCGTGTCACGTGGCCGAACCACTGAAGCTTACGTCTCTTGACCGTTGCTAGCAGTGGTTCCTGTGGGCCAACGATGTTGCGTACAACTTGCCGCACATACTCATTGGTCTTGTGTTCATGGTATGTGATGTGTAGCAGAGACGTAACGTTCTTCAATTAGATGCTTCCAGAAGAGGCAACCAGATGTTGAAACGAAAAAACAGGATGGAAATGATCATATGTAGGGCGACTGTGGTAAGTAAAATTCATCAGGCAGCATCAAATGGTCTTCTTTTACCCCTTTGAAAATATCGCCATCATATTTCAAAATTACCAGCGTTGCCTCCGATGTGTAAGGCCAAGAATAAGACAGCTGAAATATATTTTTATTGGTTGCTCTTCACAACAAATATAGTCTGGCCTACGGTATACCCCATGGTTCCTCGGGCATTCAAATAAGGCCGTTCACGATTCCGAGTACGCATGCGCAAAGGTGAAGGCCCCTGACTTGTAAACAGTTCTCGTCTCGACCATTGTCTCGATTTGCTCATAAATGTCCATACCCGTTTTGGTTATGTCTCAGGGGCCTTCACCTTTGACATATTACCCACAATTCAACCTCATTGTGGTAACACAAGGGCCATTGAGCAAAAGTGCAATTCCAACTATTCACGAACTAATAGTAAAATAAATATTACACATAGAGTATCTCGAACTACCCTAGATGCTAGCCTCCGTTGCAGTCCTTTTCCCCGCAGCGGTTTTTTTTTCAATTTTTTTTTTTTGGGGGGGGGCGCCGCGTATCTGCTTGGGATCCCGTATCCGCCGTGCTTCTGTGTCCGCTATAGACCCTGTGTCTGCTGCTGGGGAAGACACAGGGTCTATAGCGGACACAGAGGCACGGCGGATACGGGATCCCAAGCAGATACGAGGCGCCCCCCCCCCAAAAAAAAAAATTGAAAAAAAAACCGCTGCGGGGAAAAGGACTGCAACGGAGCCTACTAGATGCAAGCTCACGCATAGCTCACATATGCACCGCCTGTTTCGTTGCCTAGATTTGCACTACAGGGACCAATGGTAAGAAGAACTTTATCTCTATTGTATCTCTATTGTAGAGGCAAAGGTGGACATTGTCACCTGATATTGAACAGGAAGGTGGAAAGTAACCTACGTGTGTAACAGGTCCAAGGATAGTAAGAGTTTAGGTGAGTACTTTATATTGTGTACGGACTTAGAATCTCGTGCAATGTCGATTGCTGTAAACAGATGAACCTTCATACGAATATAGGTCTAAGGATAGTTGGGCTGGTTTCAAAATCACCGACAAGAATTCATGAAGTTATGTCACCCCATATACCTCCTTTCCTAATGCGAAGTGCAAAGACAAGCAGTTTTTAACTGCCAGCTATGTCGCGCCATCTGCCGATTTTAACTAAAACGTACCTGGCTAAAACACAGTATGATTGTTTGTTGGTTACTTTACGTGCTTGATACGTGTGTGACTGTCCTCAAATTCTAAACCTCCACTTAACGTCATATCCAAGGGACGTCAAAGAAACCTCACCTGATTATGTGTGAAGTTAGGAAAGTCGTGTAAAGTGAATTTCCCAAGGGTACAACGTCAACGTAGCATTTCAGGGGACCCAAGATTTAAACCAAGGACCTCTCATAGCTCAGCAACTATGACTGAATAGAGCAATGGCTATATTGTGAAGCGGACCAGGTGTCCCTTTATCCCACGAGTAGATTAGACTTTCACGATCCTGGTACATAACTCGATATCATAATAATCCATAGAGCCGGGGTCGACTTAAGGCCAGTATGTTTCTGCTAGTTATGGCAGACAGTGGGAAAAGATTCAACCTAGTACAAGAAAAGTGTATAATGGATGTCCATGTTGCTTATTTGGTAGCAGCCGGCTCACAGTTTATATAGCTCATGGTTCCAATTATTCGGTAACTGGTTCCCATCAGGAGAAGGGTATCCTGCTTCGAGCTGCATCGTCTTCGGTAAGGACGTAAAATTGGGGTCGAGGAGGCGCCTCAAGGACGTTAAATATCCCAGCCCCATTACTCAGATATACGTACCTACTGGCTGCACTTCAGGTGAATATCCTCGTGTTTTATCAGCGATTCGACAACGTCATCCCCTCGGACTGATTTGCAGTATGCATACTTTCGTGGCCAGTTAGTACCAGCGCTTTCTGCAATAGACGACGTGGCCACGATCAATGTTACGTTAAGGCCGATCTCCGCGAGATGGTTAGAAAAATTGTAACAAACAGTCCGATAGGCAAGTATGATACAACTGTCCATTTCTGATTTGCCACCTGAAACAATACACGTGGGTATTTGAATAACGTGATTCTAAAATAAGGACCTACAAACAACCACATACTGGTGTATATTTATTGCCTAGGGCAACGAACCGCCTAGGAATCCGGAAGTGGTCTTTAGTCAGTCCTTGCCAACCCACCTACGTATCGTACGCAGTGTACATCATTTTACTCATTCTAGATGGCCTGTCGCTTTCGACTGGCCCCATCTTCATAATCATCCAGAACGCCTCTCATAAAAGCCTTTATTTATTGATGGCACTCAGCTGCCTTATATAACGTCCACAAAAGCTGAAGGACCTACCGAAGTAAACTATTCCCTTGTCAGTGACACGGCAGTTATTCTCGGCCTTTTTATTACTAGCAGGAAATTAGACGATCTATTTCACATGACAGGGACCTTCTGCGCCGGTCATCTCACTTCACTATGGATGGAAATGATAGAAACCTCGTATTTGCTCCTGCAGGTGCGCAACAAATCATGTAAGCTTGGGGAAATTTGCTATGCTGTTATGCTATACATTAGTGTCGAATACCTTTAGTAGACATAGTAGCAAATACGTCGATGAAGGTTAGACATCCAGGTAACAAGATACACCAAAACATTTACTCATTGACAAGCAACTGGATGATTTTCTTTAACGGCCAAAATTTTTAATATCCAGTTGCTTCAGTAACTGTTTTGGCGTAATAAACGTATGTTCATCGGATTTGGAAATAAATTGAGGCATCCTTTAACTTACTAGTATTATAAGGAAGCTTTAACGTGCTTATGTCCCCACTGACATATCTCAATAATGACATTGCCAAACATCAGATGACTCAGATGACTAATTGTATAATCTTAGTAACAAACGTAATAAGAACCTTGAAGTTTTGGCTTAGGCTATGTTATGTATAGCTTAGTCTCGTGCACTTTTTTTATATGCGCTCTGGATTTTTGCTAGATTTGCAAAAAAAAACTTCTATGTATCTTATCTTGTGTACACCTTTATGTGTATTTCAGTCGCATTTAGTTGTAAACGTCTAATGTGATTTATGAACGTTTGTATTGATCTTTGTATCTTGTTCAGTTACCAGGGCTAACCATTTGTAATAGCCTTCAGCTATGGTAGCCCTGGCTGTACTTTTTTCTACAGCCCAATAAATCAATCAAAATCAACCTAATATACAAGAACATCCTTATATAAGGACACGACGAAGATGCTCGAAGCGTTGCCGACTATTCTTCAACAGAACCCGATCCCCCCCTAAAGTCGGAAAACTAGTAGTTGAAAAGTGGGACACTGGTTTTATGGCCGTCTCGGGATGGAAAATTTGATCACAGCATAATTACCCCAACTGAAATTGGATGGCACGTATTTCCCTGCAGGTTTGGCCATTTCTCTTCTTTCTAGGTAGAATTAATGATACACAGTGCATGTCCTGACAACATTGTCAAGTAAGTCGATCCTTACATTATCTACTGATAACATCAAAATACTTTTGCTATGTAAACGAAATTTGCTAGATGTATTATTTATGGGTCGGTGCCACCAACTGTATGTTAAAGAACCATTTAGATGATGGGACCACTCCAGTTGTCCGTGGCAGAAGCAACATCGGGACGTAAATACTTCAATGCCATGTAATGATGGCCTAACCCTAAGGTGGTGATCATTGTGATAGGGGTGGGGTGTTGAAAACGTTGAGTTGCATTAACTGTCATAGTACTGCCTTGCAAACCTGAGGTAATCACTGAAAATAGAATCGGTGCTGTGAAAGGGTTCAGGGGTGATGAGTAGACATGTGCATCACCATTCTTGTACCAATGCATGTCTGTTTAAAATGGCACACTAAGGGCAGCTAAGGGGCAACCGAAACGACAGTAGGCACATATGTGACTATTGCGTTCGTATTGTGACCTCCGCGAAGGAGGTTCATCTTAAATATGGGGATTGTGTCTATGTGTTCGGAGCTATAACCCAAGACTCCTGGTATGATGACTTTTGATGTACTGTGTCATGTCGTCTGCTAGAATGGTCGAGGTGATGCAAGTTCATTTTGGGCACCGTAGTAGCATTTGTAGGTGACGTTATATGGCAGAACCACACCCCCATCTTGAAGGTGTGGTACGGTCTGTAAGCTGAGGCCTGTTACTCTAGGAGGTTAATAAGTACTCTAAGCAGAAGTAAGGCTCCGGCATGCTAAATGCCTTAGTTTGTTACTGCATATTGTTACAATAAGCAACTGCCTGGACATAAATAGAACCGTGAGTGGTTTTAAGGAAATCGTTAATCCCATAGCAATAGGGGTATCAAACACTTTAGACCACATAGTACACCACACCAAAATTGTTTTACGGAGGCTCGTGTCATACGTGCCTTTGTTCACTTTTTATCTTTCCATTGGCTCCATTTTATTGGTCCGTACTATATCATGGTATCTCAAAAGTTGCATGCATGCCGTTAACACGTATTTCTTTGCCGTGTGTTAGTTGGTACATCAATTTGCGGTAAAGTCATGATGTCTAGTCATCACTGGAGGCATTACGGCAGAAAACCAAATTTTGCGCCACGCAACGTTTTGCGGCATCGCGGTGCTTTCATATCATAGCAAGCATCATCGCACCCAATCGTCACGTAGAATACCCGATCTTCGATAGCTCTGACAGAGTCTATGGGCACATCAGCCGGCTCCTCGCAGTAGTAGAACTGTTCTTTTCCTGGTCACAAAGTCTTGATCTTCGAGAGCGACTTCCGAAAAACAAGACTAGGACGACAGGAGTCTACCATCGGTAAGTCCAAATACGAGCTTTGAAATGTAATTTGGTGGGTTTTCGTCAACATCATTGTAGCGCACATATGGGTGCTACAGATAGCATGTCCCTGAAGACATCGGTATTAGAGAAATCATCAGCACAGGATACAATCGATACGCCCAACTGTTTGGGGAGTTGCGCTATGCTGCAAAATGTAAGAACTTCGTTTTCGGTACATTCTTTTAACGTTTTGACAAAAAAAAGGCAGTGATGTACTCTATTGTGGATTCTGTGGTAAATTTTGTTAAAGAACATGGAAACTGATCTACTTTCAAAGCTTTTAGCATGCGCATATATGTACTCATGATAGGAATTTACAGCCGGTAAACGAACGTGTCATCTGAAATTCCGCTTAGTGCAATTTGCTGAAGGTAAGTATTTGTTTGCATGTCTGTTATTTTGTCTTCCACATAGCGCTTTGCTAGAGCGAGCGACAATGGCATCTGTCAAAGGCAACGTCATGATTAAGCACCGTTGAAACTGGAGCAGATGGCATTGAAGTGGGCCCATGCACTCACACGGAATTGCTGTGCTTTTATGCTTTAGGATAAGCCCATAACTTTATGTCCTCTACTGGCCAGGCTAGTTTCCTCGATGACATTACTCCATTACTAACTGTTATCCTCCAATCCTGTTACCTGACGGTTATTCGAGTATTTTTGGCATATTTCCCTAGATACAGCCGTGCATCGACATTGTTAACAACAATTTGTGGGCCGTCTATAGGAGGTAATCCGTGCCAAGGGCTCAATTTAGCTTCAAAGTTGCTGTTTCAACCTTTAAAGAATGTGCCTAATGCACCACCTTTTCCATGTAACGCACCACCGCCATTCTAAAATAGGTAGGAATGTCAAAATGCCCAAGAAGTTAACGTGCCCTACGTGAAGTATATGCTAAGCCTTATAACGGACAACGTGGGAAAATATTGCCTTTTGGCTCAATGTATTTTATCTACAATAGCACCGCCGACGAAGCACTAACGTCCTTGCAAGAACTCACTCCTTGTAGACAGCATTTAAGAAGCCAAATGTGGTCGCAAATGGTGATCAGTAGTGCCTTACCCAAAAGCTAATTCATTATCTGAACAGATGCCAACTACAAAAGATAATATTGATGCCTACATTAAGAGATCCTCAATTCAAGGCCAGGAAAGCAGAAACGCAAATGTCAAATGTTTTCCTTTCTTTCTTCTAGCCACAGCGCTAACTACAAAAGTGCTCGGCATACATACTTAATTCCAAGCCTGTACATTTTAGATAGTTGTGCACTGGTGGTACACCAATGGTGCGGAAAAGTGCCAGTGATGATTTCTGATGAATAAGTTATAAGCTATGGCGCACCACGATTTTCTGTTCTCGTGGTTAAAGACTCCGGGTAGTAAGAAGAAATCGTCGGCTTGACACAGCGTTAAAGACGTGAACTGTCTGTATGACATATTCAAGACGACGTTTCTACCTGCTATATTGTGCTGAAACGCAGCTCTGCATATTTTAGCTTGTTAGTGCCTAAAGTGAAAGCACGTTACATATTTGTCAAAGTTGGTTAGAAAATACCCCCTACTTGTTAAACAACTGGGATAGACCTATCTCCTGCTGGTGTATCCTAATTCCTCTTGCTATGGTACTTCGAAAGTGGTAGGATGTTTCTGGTAGATAACACCATGTAGTGACCTATGTGCGTCACTATGGGGTAACGAATCTACTACGTTTGAAATGACAGGATATGATTAACAATAACAATGCATTAACATAATGATGTTGCCAATGCCCAAGGAACCTCAAGCATATCATATACGTGTGTAATGCATTGACATTTAAGGTTTGTTAGTGCCTCGTTCAACATGTATTCCTAAATGACTTTGCTTGAGAAACCGACTTGGTCGTAATTATGTGAGTTGCCCTTCAAAAAAGAGATATCCCTGTAGCTCAACTGGTAGCAGTCTCACACTTTAATCCCGGGAAAAGCATCTCGGCCGGGGCTGCACCCATCTTTTGGAATGGACGTAAAATGGGGGATCTGTGTTCAAAGAGCACGTTAAAGGGAAAGCGCAAGCAACCCCTCCCTACCACTGAAACAGCAAGGGAACTTGCTGCCCTATGTGCCACTAGGCACTACAAGGTTCTGAACAAACGAACATCCTAAGAAAAGGGAATTTGTTCTAAGTTTCAAAACAGAAGCTCAATTATGGATGTATTCCAGATCTGTTTGCCATATTTGTTTTGCTTTAATCAGCCCTACGGCCTATTCAATACCCATCGGTGCCTCAGTCAATGCAAACATTTCAGCAGCTGTTCGTAGCGTCAGTCAGTCGCCTTTCCTACTACTGACAAGCATTATTTCAGAATTTATGATAATTCATCCCTGATATTGATCTCTTTCTGTATTCGATTGTCCGGATATGGATAAGACAAGGTCTGGTTCGCTAACGATTGTCCATAACCGTAAAACATATCATAGCGCCACCTGATTCTACGAGGAGCAGTCAATTGAAAAACTGCAATCAAGCTTTTTATTTCAATCAACAACGGAGGACAAGGTCGTGTATGTATTGAATTTACCATGTCTTTGCCAAGGTATATTTTTCAATTTCTAAATGCGGGATAAAAAGGAGAATAAGTTTAGACGCTGAGTAATACCGCATATATGTGGTGGGTGTATGCGTGGTAATCATTAAAAACGAAGAGAAACCATTTTTCTCTTTTTAAAGTACTCCCCCAGCAGATGTTGGTGGGTAGAAGGGCAACAATTGTCCCCACCAACTTCTGCTCGGAGAATAATTTAGAGTATTGTTGGTGGATGATCCATGCCGAAACGGAGCAAAACAATCAATCAGACATAGCGCATATATGAAAAGATTAAACGGGGTACTTAAAGACAAGACTAGCGCTAGTGTACTCGGACTACCTACAGCATTACGTGCAGTGTGAGGCAAACTATGATACATTTCAGGCCTACTTTGGATCTGAAAGAATCCCCCGACAGCCCCTGATGATCAATGACAAATGCCATAAGCAAGTTTGTATCTTTTAATCTCTCCCCAGTGATTTCCACTACCAATAACAATGGCCGATGGATAACGCATTTATCTTATTATCAGAACTGACATCTCCGTTTTAATCAATATACTGATTTTTTCTCCTGACAAGGGAATATTTCTTGCTGCAAACAATACGATATTTTGCCTTCTTTTCACATTTCTTCAGTGTTTGGGAAACTATTGATAAAGACACAGTCGTATTTGTATGGTAATAATGGTCAATTCTTTAAGTAGGCAAAATGTACACATTGTATTTTATGAACTTTATGAGCTTTATGAACTTTATTGAAGAAAATCCATTAGCGAGGGGCCCTTAGGCACATTAGGTATTTTGAATGATGACAAAACTTTACAATAGCAATTCTTGTACATTAATCAACTATGCAGAGAAAATACAAAAGAAGACGAATGTTATTGCGCGACAATTGGAACTTGTACAATGTATGGCATCTGACATACATACAAGTTGAATAAATGCTAGTCTTTAACAATGTTAAAGAACTGATCTTATTTATGAGTAACAGTAGAGACAATCTGTATAATAGTATGCATACTACTGTTCTAGAACAGTATGTTCATAACAGTATGCTGTGTCAGGAATGTATAATGTTGTCTCGTTTTTGCATACATAGTACATGACTGTACGAACTAGACAACCCAAAGTCTCGGAATGACTAATCGTGCAGATCGACGCCCTGGGATGATCATGGATCTGGAAATAACGAGAGACACTGCTGCATACCAACGACTTGACTTTCTCTTTTTTTCACTGAAGACGATCAACAATTCCTTAGTATGAGCACATTTCATGGACTGTACTACTTATATCTATAGAGATGTATCAATAGAAGCATTCAGAAGATATTGCAAATGCAATAATGATTATAACCAGTCCAATGATATCTGTATCCCGCATTGTCCCCTTTCTACTGACATTATGCTACGTGATGACCTTCATATGAATCGGTTACCGATGAACAGTAAATAATGTGACGTCGCCACGCCTATCAGATATTGATCCAAATATGACATGATCACTCAAGGGTGACTTGGTTCCTCTTGAGACTTTCCCATCTTCTCCAAGACATGTTTTCAGGGAAGGTATGGCTTAAAAGGGTTTCTACGAAAGCTAACACTTATAAAAGAAAAGACCAAGGGAGAAATGTGATAATGCTCTTTGTACATCCTGTCATTATTTCCATGATTATATTGCGGTCTCAGATGAAATGACACAAATCATAAGCGTGTTTTACTTGGTCCCTCTCGAGACTTTCACACCCTCTCCGAGACATGTTTCCAGGAAAGGCACGGCTTAAAAAGGATTTCTATGAAAGCTAACACATATGAAAGAAAATACCAAGGGAGAAATGTGAATCCTGTCATTCCATGCTTATGTTGCTGTCTCAGCAGGTGAAATGATACAAATCATAAATCATTTTTTTGATGTCCGTGAAAAACCAGAGCAATTGTTAGAGAACCGGTCCGTACCGGTGGGTGTTGGTTGCCGTGTTTTGCCGGACAATCTTTGTCACAGACACTTAAACTCCTTACTGCGGTCCATTGCGTAGAAAAGCCGCAAACAACATGCTGAAAGAAGCAGAGAGAGCCTCGTGGCTGTTGTTGTCCCATAGGAACCGTGAACATGAGCAACTTGGACACTCTTCGACACAAGTCGGGGATTGATCAACCTTGCCTGGGTCGCCAGGGAGCAGGTTTATGGTGATTAAAGACCCGAAACATCCGGTGACCACGGGTTCAACGCTGATGATAAGCCCGTGGAAGCACCTTAGAGCGTAATCTAGAGATGACCGCATAGATGATTAGTCTCTATTAGACTCCATAGGCTCTGGAAATAGCAGAAAATGGGCAAGTTTCTTTAAAAATACGCCAGACCGAGTTGCAGGAACAAAACTAGGCTGACAGAGACTAAAGATGATAAAAAAGTATTGCATCATGTACTACATACTGACAAACTCCATGACACAAAGGAATGTAAACTTGATTTGACAATGGACACTTTGCTTGCCTCCGGACAGACCCACTACACGTCACCCATGGAAAGATATAAAACATACTACTACCACAACGTTAACACATGGCTCCTTTCAAGTAAAGCAACAGACGCATCACTCATCTTTGTTGAATTGTCGGCAGATGACAAGGGGTAACGTTGATGAACTGTGGGTTAGTATGGGCAAGGGCATGAGAAGACCAAGAGCTATTTTATACAGACAAGGAGACAGAAAGACACATGTTGGGTGCATAGTTTGAACGTATCAGGCCTACCAGAAATTCCTGGCGTAACCCCTTAGGATACGTTGTTGAAGGTCATATATCCAGGTAATATACTAATAAGAAACGCCAAATAACAGTTACTCAAACAACTGAAAAAATTTGGGGACGGTCAAATGTTTCAGAGAGCCTCCGCTTTCATCAGTGATACTCAACCAGAAATTGGAGTTCACCAGATATTTATCCAAAACTCTGAATCTCTCTCATAAACTGTGAAAACGTTAATTAGGTGAAGACAATAGAACTTAAACTCTTTGCAACATAAAATAGCTATAATTAGAACTAGAAATAGACCTAGAACTAGAACATCATATAAAATCATATTGTAAATGCGATCATTGTTCCTTTGCGATGTGATTCGCTTAATCAATTGCATTAACGCCAACTTTGTCAACCATACATTACTTTTGTCAGCGAGCGTCCATGTGGCTATATTTAGTGGCGAGTTTACGAGACATTGACGAATCTCCATTGATCTTTGAAGAAGCATGAAAAAGCACATATGAGATTCAATTTAGCTTGACAAAGAAGCTGTCATGTGATCTCCGTTATCCCTTTAGAATCATGATGAATCGTTGAAAAGTCGGTAACATCGGGCGTATGGTTGCCGCTGGCGGAGGCATATCTGTGCCATGTTAAATCAATAATCAATATGGAGTAGTATTATCTGCATAGGTGTTGGTAAATGCTCAGGGGTCACTCCTAGGCTTATTTCTTGGAAAAGTTGTCCTAACAATTCCTACTCCTCTACATCCATCATGACTTGTCAACGTTGATCTATTTGCTTTGAAATGCAAGGGAGTGAAATAGGTCAGCGCTTGATAATGCTACGGTCACAATTGGAAAAGGGGCCCCGTCGGGTACTTTACGGGCTGTTTTACCTCCATTTTCTGGCGTTGCCCCATATGACATGTTGCGTCACGTTTGGTGCTTTGTCACGTTTGGTGCCTAGGCACGGTTTGTGACAGTGCCCGCGTGTCACAAACCGTGCCTGGGACAAAAGCACGGTTTGTGACACTCGGACACCGTCACGAATGGTGCCCAACCGAGCACAGTTCGTGACACACAGGGGGTCTTATCCCATACTGTGCTTTTGGGCGGAGCTTAGTGTTTTGAGGGGGAGGAGTCTGTCCAACGCGTTTTTTTCCCTGCAGCCCGCCATCTTTGTTTTTTTTCGGGGCGCTGGGATGAGAAAGAATCAGCGTAATTCTCGCTCATTGAAATACATTTCGCGCTTGTCTTGGATGATTTGGACTTAGAGTTGATGTGGCACAAACAGACGGACGTCTCATCACGAATTTTTACAACAGAAATCCGTCCCGAACCCTTCCATTCACGACTGTGTCCTGAGGCACGGTTCGTGACAGTGCCGGAGTGTCACAAACCGTGCTTTTGCCCCAGGCACGGTTTGTGACACTCGGGCACTGTCACAAACTCTGCCCAGGCACGGATTGTGACAGTGCCTGAGTGTCACAAACTGTGCCTGGGGCAAAAGCACAGCTTGTGACACTCCGGCACTGTCACGAACCGTGCCTGGACAGTGCCCGGGGCTACAACTTCCCGTAGCATTGATTTAGATCGGGCGAGCTGACTGCCTCGGGACGTCGAAGTAATCGGCAAGTGGCCCGATCCTAGTCTTGATCTGGTTTCCCTGGATAGAATATATTTAGTCGTTCAAATTGTTTTTTTAGCATCTGTTATAGACACTGTCTTTTTGTGCCACTTCGATTCTAGGTCTAAGTTATTCAATTATTTTACAGAGCGAGAATTACGCTGTTCCTCCTTACCTCAGCGCCCCAAAAAACAAAGATGACGGGGGGGGGGATGGGGGGCTACTGCGGTAAACAAAAACACGCTGCCTTATATGGAAACGCGGGCATCACTGCCCCGTCAGTCACAGTGATTGACAGCACTTCCGGGCACAGTCTGTGACGGTCGGGCTGTGTCACATTCTGTGCCTGGGAAAGCATAAAACGTGACAGGCATGGTGTGTGACGGTACATGACAGCCTTGGCTACCGGTGTACCGTCACACACTATGCCTGTCACGTTCTATGCTTTCCCAGGCACAGAACGTGACACAGCCCGACCGTCACAGACTGTGCCCGGAAGTGCTGTCAATCACTGTGACTGACGGGGTAGTGATACCCGCGTTTCTAAATAAGGCAGCGTGTTTTTGTTTACCGCAGTCCCCCCCCCCCCTCATCTTTGTTTTTTGGGGCGCTGAGGTAAGGAGGAACAGCGTAATTCTCGCTCTGTAAAATAATTGAATAACTTAGACCTAGAATTGAAGTGGCAAAAAAAAAAAATTTGTAAGACTAAATATATTCTATCCAGGGAAACCAAATCTAGACTAGGATCGGGTCACTTGCCGATTACTTCGACGTCCCGAGGCTGTCAGCTCGCCCGATCTAAATCAATGCTACGGGAAGTTGTAGCCCCGGGCACTGTCCAGGCACGGTTCGTGACAGTGCCGGAGTGTCACAAACTGTGCTTTTGCCCCAGGCACGATTTGTGACACTCAGGCACTGTCACAATCCGTGCCTGGGCACAGTTTGTGACAGTGCCCGAGTGTCACAAACCGTGCCTGGGGCAAAAGCACGGTTTGTGACACTCGCGCACTGTCACGAACCGTGCCTCAGGACACAGTCGTGAATGGCACGGTTCGGGACGGATTTCTGTTGTAGAAATTCGTGATGAGACGTCCGTCTGTTTGTGCCACATCAACTCTAAGTCCAAATCATCCAAGACAAGCGCGAAATGAATTTCAATGAGCGAGAATTACGCTGATTCTTTCTCATCCCAGCGCCCCGAAAAAAACAAAGATGGCGGGCCGCAGGGAAAAAAAACGCGTTGGGCAGACTCCTCCCCCTCAAAACACTAAGCTCCACCCAAAAGCACAGTATGGGATAAGACCCCCTGTGTGTCACGAACTGTGCTCGGTTGAGCACCATTCGTGACGGTGTCCGAGTGTCACAAACCGTGCTTTTGTCCCAGGCACGGTTTGTGACACGCGGGCACTGTCACAAACCGTGCCTAGGCACCAAACGTGACAAAGCACCAAACGTGACGCAACAACCGGGATATTTCATTGGCACGGACGGGCCCCTGGAATTTCTTAAACTCGGAGTTAAAATCAATACGGGACCCAGTAACAAATAGACGCCGTACGCTAATCGCGAGAACACTGAGAGGTACCCTTCCGGTGTGCGGCAGTCCACCGGGAAAATGTGTATCTTCGGGGCCCGGCCTACGGGCAATGGTACAAATGTGACAGTAACATTAGCAAGGATCCCATACGTTTCAGTGTCCGTAATTAGCATAAGATCATGTAGAAAACCAATATTGGCTAATTTTGTTGTACGTTAACAATTATGTTTTATATTCCACGTAATTACGTGAATAGAATTCTAAATAATGAAAATGTATAGAGTGTATCCTGGTGCCGTGTTTATCAAAAACATGATAGCGGCCAAATAAAAGAATATTGAAGAAAAACAGTTTTATTTGATTTACGTTGCGTGTTTGTACGTCTAATGATCTTATAAATGCAATATTTCATGACAATATCAAATTTAATCTGCTGGGAATATTGCTGCGTATCTAATAAAATCCTAATAAAAACCAAACTTTGTAAGACTTGCACAGTAAGAGCTTATAATCTACCCTATGTTGTGCCCCGTAGGAAATATATGTTTTCCACATGGACAGGATTAGTACTCTGATCTTCAGATACGTTCAACAAGAGGCTTTCCTGGTTCAAGGGCCATCAGTTTATCTACATAAATGAAACAAGTTGCGTAGGATGTTTTCGTTGGGGAGACAAATTCCTTATCTGCAGGGTGGCTAAGAACTCTTCCGGCTTTGCTCTTAATCAAGTTTTGCTTTGATGTAGATTAGAACGCCTGGGGCGGGACTACAATAAGAACAAAAGGATACCTACATCACTTTTAATGCAGAAGTCAAGAAGGTATTGATGTGAGAAGTTATTGGTAGTGACAGAGAGAGTATGGGAGGAATGCTGATTGCAGACTGTAGAGATATATCTAGGAAAGACATGCTATTTTTGTTACAGGATATGGTGAGAGACCGCTCGAAAGCAACGGCCCACTCGTTTGGTTCACAATGCGTTCTTAAAATGAGGTGTTTAAGTCCTGAGGGGGGGTCATCTTTTAGGTCAAAGAGCCTCCGCCTCGTACGTGTGTTCATAACGGCACACCAGTGAAGCATCGGTATACAGTGCCAAACATATCGAATACAACACGGTGCTATGAGAATTATTCAGTTAAGTCATTATTATGTCATATCTGGGCTGGGATAACATTCGATACAGTTTTTCACACGGGGTTCTACTTTATCACACGGGCTTCCATAGAATATTTCGAACACACTTCGCGTGCGCCGTTCGCCGCCGCAAATTTCCGTTTCGTGAACGGTCGTTGCCTTTGAGAACGGTCGTTGCCATTTCTCAGAACGGACGTTGCCATTTTGAACGGTCGTTGCCAAATCCGAGCGACCGATCTTGAATTCCGAACGCACGTGGCGTGTTCGGGAACTTCTCGTAACTTCCCGGATTTCTGAGAATTGTGGGTAATGACACTTGTGGCGACAGAAGAAGAGCCAGAACTTGCGGAAGAAGCCCAGGCAGGACCTTCTAAATCCATCAAGAAGCCATATTGTTGTTGTTGTCCTTTAACGTTTGTTATTTTGCCAGGGGTGGTCACTTGCTGCTGGGTTTCACTTTTAGATGTTTCCCCAAATTATGCACTAGAAAAGTAAATATTTACACAAGAGACAATATGAATCTAGGGTACATATATTGTCGATTATCAATCCTTGATTTGACCTTGAAATGTAGCATGTATGGCAATCAATGTTGTTCCGGCCCCTTGTGTCAAAATAAGTTTTCACCAAGTTTTACTACCTTGTTTACCCTTGGACAGTAGGACAAGGACAGGAATGAGGTGTGACTTTGATTCACCCCTCAATTCACACAGGAACAATTTGCATACCTGCCCAAGTCCTCATTTCTCACCCTAATATTCTCAAGGGGTGTTAACAGCCCTTTTTGTTCGATTTACTTTGTAATAGCAAGGAGGTTATTTTAACCTCCTTGGTAATAGATAGCTGATGGGAGCGGCCAAGATACCGGATATAACAGCAGTGCCGCCCGCCCACCAGGGGGTTTTAGTCTCCCCGAGGGCTCTGGGCGAAGTCAGAGTGGATACTAGAAACCCCAAGGTGGTGGGACTGTTGTTATATCCAGTAATCGAGGCCATTGTACCATCAACTATCTAACTTACCCTATTGCATATTTCCCCGAAGCTTCCCTAGTTCATCAGCTCTACCAAATGTTACTTTATTTTGTCCTGAAAGTCCAGAAATCTTTCT
Organism: Branchiostoma lanceolatum; assembly: GCF_035083965.1. Lineage (NCBI taxonomy): Eukaryota > Metazoa > Chordata > Leptocardii > Amphioxiformes > Branchiostomatidae > Branchiostoma > Branchiostoma lanceolatum. The sequence continues at coordinate 15,582,233 of NC_089730.1, forward strand.
TTTTGCTGGACATGCTGACAAACGAGTAACAGCGGTAACGCTAGCACAGACAAGGTAAGTAAAATATATGGGGAGAGTCCCAAATCCTCTGGGCAATTAGAACTCAGAACAGTGGTTGGTCAGAATAGGTCACATGCTTACTATGGCCCGCTGGGAAGTTACGAGAAGTTCTCGAACACGCCACGAGCGTTCGGAATTCAAAATCGGTCGCTCGGATTTGGCAACGACCGTTCAAAATGGCAACGCCCGTTCTGAGAAAAAGCAACGACCGTTCTTTAAAGAAACGACTGTTCACGAAACGGAAATTTGCTTCGCCGCCGCTATGGAAAATATGAAAACCGGAGTCGGACGTTGGGTGGAATTGCTGTTCGAGGACATCACCCAACAAATGAATTAGAATTCAATTTTGCCCCGTGTAGCATACCCGAGAGTGTACCTGTCATGTTAAGATTAAGCGTTAGCACATCTATTGATCTTTTTCTGATTTAAATGCGACGTTGGTACTCCAGTGCCCATAGGCCTATCATAAAATAAATCCAGCCGGCCCTTAACCATGTTCCCTATCTTAATGTCACAGTGTAAGTTTTCTTTGTCAAAGTTCAATGGTTGGAATATGTAACGACAACTAGCCAAACATCATAGGTATCTATTGTCAGAGTTATGTATGGTCGCAAGCAATTGAAGCTTATGTCATTAGTGGCGACGAAGCTATTTCAACATTCTATGCTGGTTTTATTGAAAGACCAATAGCAAAGAATGCATTCTTATTTTATGTACATATTCACATAATTATGTTCTTAATGTAATTCAAGTCCCTGTTTTAAAGATGACCCCTGAACTTGTCGCTTACACAAAGAACCGGAAGAAACTTAAAGTTTCCTACGCTGCAGCCGATGATGAAAGTCACCGTGCAACCAATTCTTTTGCACGGTAATACGTTACTGCTAAAATCCTACTTCCGTTGGTCGCCATCCTAATCAATTTATCCTGATAAACTGATGGTTCCATGCATATCGTTAACCATTATCAGCGAAGCTTTTTGCTTAGAGGGAAATAAATGTTAATAATGTGTCATAGAATTATGATCTTGTCTTACAGTCGATAATTCTATTCCAAACTAAGTTTGATTTAATCGCCCAACAGCGAGAGACGGCAGCCACTATCTCCGGAAAACTTTACCAAACGACGGTGCACTTTCAAATTGGCAGTGTTACCGATTGCCTTCACAACACAGATACAATATCTTCTTGGAAGTAATGTGCCGGATCTTTACAAAAACCTCTACAGCGTTGATTTTTAGATCGTAATACAGTCGGCTTTGTTGCACGAAGGTACTCAATATTTACGGTAAATATGTGTTTTTTGTCGGCTATTCTTCTCGACAGATGTTTATATGCATGTATTCTAAGTGGTTGGACACATGTAAGTGCACACACATGATATATGTTTAGCAAATGGTCCCTAGCGATTATAGGGCGATGACAAATTATCAATTTTCGTGGCTTGTACGCGTTTTGTCGATGAAGCATCCGAGACAAAATTACGATCAGTACAGCGGAATTCCCACCTAATATCTAGGCGGCATTTACCTCTCGCAAGGGGGACATTTAGGCGATATTCCACCTCGTAACGGTAATCCCTACTGATGAAAGCTGGGGCCATAAGACGACGTGACGTTTTCGGCCAAATTTGGTTCGATGATTTCAACAGAGTGATGGAATTGTGGCCATCACACGCTATAGCAAGATGGACGTTATGGTACAAGATTTAGGTTTTGTTGAAAGCCATTTCACAGAAGAAAAGTTCACAGTAGGCTCAATGTTGCGAATAGTCACGTAGGCTTTCAGATTGGCATTCAATCTGGCTAGTTTTCACGATTTCAACGTTTGTCTATCATCGTACCAAGGACGATTTCTATACGAGATTATACTCTAGCCAAGTAAAAACATAAAACCGACCATCATCAGCATAATGCCATTGAATAAATGACTTCCAAAAAAATAGTGTTAGGTTTTTTAAAATGAATTTACATATATGTAGTGATATGTGGCTCTATCTATTTGTGAATTGACGGGCTTCTTCTATGTTCTATAGTTATACATGATACCAATCAAATAACGTTTCTATAAGAATATTTTGAAAGACTGTGTTGTGCAATCTTTTATATATGCATATTATCATAATGTTTGTAATGTATACAGGTTAGCTTTGGTGTGTTGCACCGAAGAGTGGTTATATCGGCTGTAAAGGTAGACATAAAGCTTTACCTTAAGCGAAAAAAACAAACAAGAAAAATCGTGGCCAATCGTCAATGGCTGAATGGCACTTGAAATTAGGTTTATTTACAACACTTAACACAATGGATAATTTTAAACACATATTCATCGGTAGCATCCATTTTTAGGCCCAGGTAAACGTCGAGCAGATAAATCAAATCATTTTGGTAAGTGTCGATGTTTATGATTAAAACTGCATCCTGCTATAATACATATATATATAAATGTATACAAATATGACAAATTACTCGCATGTCGCAGATAAAGATGACTCTTTTGACGATTTTGATTTTGAAGCCATACTTTCACATTATGCATGATGTTCAAATAATGAAATCAAAGGTTACATAAATCCAATTAAGATCACCGCGCATTTTGTCACTGTTAATAAGTGGAAAGAAGCATTCTATTGAGGACCAATCTTGTGTTGTTAACTGAAAGCAAGGGAACTGCCCGTTATAGTTTTTTTTTTCATTTTGGTCTCGATATCTGAACCACTAGCGCGTCCTTCATGCTTTACTCGTCTTATTCGTTCATGTTATGTTTAATACTCAAATATTTCTATTGTAATCCTTCGTGTATCTTATTTTCGGAATTTTCTCTCTATTTGAAGTAGGTGAAAGTTAGTGCAGAACAGTTGGATCATAGAGATCTGCATTAGCGGTTCTTGCCAAACGAGTCCATTATGGTGCGTCAAGGCTGAGTGGTCATCTGCGTAGGAGTATTTAAAGAAGTGCGTATATCGGTTTGACGTAGATTTACGTGGCGCCAGAATCATTATGTCAGACGTAGTAAGCCCTGGTGATCTGAGGGCAATCTGCCGCGCTGAAACGCAAGGTACCATATTCCATATACAAGCTCCATTACTTTGGTGTATTGCATTCTCCAATGTCAGTTGATTGTGTCGTTAAAATGACTTATTTTATCTGTTAATTAATAAGTACCGTTATCACGTAAAACAGGCACGTCGAAAAAAATCCCTACATTATCTCACATATATTTAACATACAGTACTTGATCATAAACTGTTTGTAGTTAACGTTTTAATTGGTATTCTTAACATGAGATTTTAAAAAGAGGTAGACCAAAAAGCAAGGCAAATCTGAGGTACCAAAGCATGGAGACTATTTCTTCTTGAGCATGATTTATCTTGATTCTATTTCCCTTTACTGTAGCGGAAAATGAAAGAGTTTTTTCATGGCGGTTTGAAGGCAGCCGGGAGTGGAATGGAGTCGTATTTCTGAAGCGTCACACATCGTGCCAAACAGGATTATCCCTCTACTCTTGGTAACTAGATTGTGGCGTTTGCCATGCATATATATATCATATTTTCTATGTTGGTTGCTGACATCATGGAATTTGAGAACGTTCACCTGAAAGATTGGTGTTGTAGAGACATTGCTTTTTTAAAAATACTAGTAGGTAGTTTCATAGTTGCAAGTAAGATTTTCCATGCTGGTTGCTGACATCATGGAACTTGTGATAACACCGGAGAACGTTGAGCTCAAGAGGTTGGCGCTGTAGAGACATTGTCTCTCAAACATACTATTAGGTAGTTTCATAGTTGCAAGTAAGATCTTTTATTGCTGACAACATGTTTATAGAACTTGTGCCAACACAGGAAAACGCTGAACCCAAGAGGTTCGTGCTGTAGAGACCTTTTTCTCTCAAACATCTTTAATCACGGATTAACCCCATCTAGACGGGTTGTGGTGGGGGGGTGCTTAAAGTGCTCGCTCCAAAGCTGACGTCATATAAATATATAATACCTCATACCGATACCAAAATTACAGGAATTATAGAAATCCACCTGTGCATCAGTCCCTGCAAGTTTGGTGATCATACATCATACGGATTGGAAGTTATGGGGGAGCGAATGAGAACCCCCAGCCATCGCCCCCCCCTCCCTGTCCTAGGAATCCCCCCAAAGCCCGGTCTAGATAGGGTTAATAAAGCCAATTTGCTTAATATATGTCCCTAAGTAGTATTAGATCGGCTCAAAGGAATCGTGTATGCAATTTTAATGACATTACCAAGGATCATTTTTGGATAATCATCATCATTATGGAAGCAATTAACTTACTGTGCACTTAAGTTTTTATGTAGACATTGCATGTCAGCAGAAGATAAATTTTGACACATTTTGATTACGCTCGACACACCTTTGATAAGATTTAGTAATGCAGTTCCCCACGCAAGCCATTTAACATGCAATGCAATCTACTAGATTGCTACCATTCACTTGAGACTTCATGATGCATGTGCTAACGGGTAGGATGTACTCAGGTTGGTAAAGTTGGCACATATGGTTATGATTAACACGTTTGTGAAATTTAATTGTGTTTCAGTCTCTACCTAGCTGGAAAATTTGTGGAATGTTAAGCAAATCTTGCAAACTGGATTAGGTATATCAAACATTGATGAGAAAAACATCTTAGTTGTGACCTTAATAAAAACATGGCCTTTGGGGGAAGGGGGGGGGGGGGTGTCATCAACACTGAGTAAAAAAAAGGCAATTTTTAAACAATGCTAACCAAAACTTATACTGCAAAACCTGACTTATTTGTGTCTGAAATGCAATGTATTATTAGAAAGTCAATCATTTACTACATGCATCGGAACCTCTACGTTACTTTAAAAAGGATTATGCAACCAGAGACGGTAAGTCCAAAACAATCGTAGGCCATATGTCATTGATAGAGTGTAGGTGTAAGGCGCTGAATACTGCGAATGTAATTGATAAACCCTTTCTTCAACTTATGTCGAAGAGCTGTGGCCATGTCTGCAGAGCGGATTAGATAAACCATACCTCAGGCAAGTGATTGCAACTAGGCATCTCGCGTTTTAGGTGCAAAAGTAGCACATCCGCTAAACGGCATACAAAAGTGCCCTATACAGTTACAGAAAATCTCATGTACCTTATTGGTCGTTAACGTTTATCATGTCGACAGTTTTTAGCTGATGTAGCTAGGGCAGCTTGCCATGTAGAGAGTGAATTGCTTGAAGTCATTTTGTACGTGAAATATGGAAGAAAATCTCGCCTTAATGCAAAATGTTCAGAAATGTGCCTGATTAGTCTGATGATATATGATAATAAGTTTATGGAAAATCCATGTTAGTGGGCTGATTGCAAGTAACATGAGAAGGACGGACAAATAGTGTAAAGCAGCAGGGATAGCATTAACCCATATCTGTGATATAACTTTATTTGTTTCAAAGAACCAACTTTCAAAGAACGAAGAGTGCCTCCATCAGAAGTAACCATAAGGCATTCTTATGCTTCGGTCCCATTTGTAAACTGGGGCCCGCACGGGCAGCTTATGACAACAAAGAAGTATGATACGAAAGAGAACAAAATACACAACACGTAAAATATTACTTCTAACCATATATTCTTCATTTTCTTGATATTCAGTTTTTTTTTATTTTTCGTTTTCGCAAACAGCCCGGTCGGACCCTGGATTAGAAATGAAGCCATTGTATTACTGAAAACATTAGCTTACGGTAGACCAAGGAGGTTAAATATACATATTTAACCTCCTTGGGTAGACTGAGAAAGTCTCAAATGCAAGCAGGGTGGCGTCCTGTTTCCAACTAACTTATATCAAAGTGTATAAAACGTAAGTCGAAGTGTCGACAGGCCATTCCGTGTCTCTCTTTTATGACCAAAGTATAGCTTGATTTACTCGAGAATCCAGCGAGTTGTCAGCCTTTCTTGTAGAGGAAAGTGATGATGCTTTTAACACGAATGTTGTTTCCACACAAAATATCCCCTGGAGAAATATTTGGACATACACAGATCCTATAATGGATCTAAGTTCAGGGGGAAAGTTAGATCAAGGAACTTAGAATGGCTTTGTGACGTATTCTAGCGTCAATTCTAATATAGTGAATGGCAATTTAGCTTCGGATAAATCTTAGGAATAAAAGCAGTAGTTGCGGTAATATATACATAGATGGATATACATGTTTTTGATCAAAGTGCTGACAGAGAATAACAGGTAATTCGTGTGTCGTCATGCACGTTGTATAAAGAAATGAAAAGATTCGCCCAAATAGTATCTAGAATATTGAAGGTCGAAGAGAGAAAGGCCCGGGCCCAGAAAGCAAAACCCTCTCCCTTTCCACTTGACGGGTCTATATATGGCAATGAAGCCTGCTGCCGTCGATGTTAACCCATTCTGAAGAACTTCGAATGGCTCGATTCTGTCTCTTGGTAGACACGCCCTGAACATCCTCGTCCACCAGGACCTTTCCGCTCTACGTTACATCGCTCGCGGAAAAGGCCCTGGTAACACGGGGTGGCATCCATGGTTATTGCAGGTCGACGAGACTTGCTCATGAATAATTAATGAGCTAACCCTTATTTGGCACAAACGGCAGTTGTACCTCATGAATAGTTAATGACCTAGCCCTTATTTGGCACAAACGGCAGTTGTAGCTCATGAATAATTAATGAGCTAGCCGTAACACGTAACCTGATTGGTTGATAGCTTCCCAGCGTTCTTTGCGCGTTTGCTTCCGATGAGTGGAAGCAAATGGGTTTTAACCCCTCTGATTGGCTGAAGCTGTTTTGGAGGCTCGACCTGCAATAACCATGGATGCCACCCCGTGTTACCAGGGCCTTTTCCGCGAGCGATGTAACGTAGAGCGGAAAGGTCCTGGTGGACGAGGATGGCCCTGAATAAAGTGTAGGGGTGGTAAAATGAATAAAGTGTAGGGGTGGTAAAATGAATAAAGTGTAGGGGTGGTAAAATGATAAGTTTATTGCAAGAACATACCCGAGGACCATTTCCATGTACATGTAGCTTCAACAGAGCCAACCCTTGAAGCTTACTCTCCAAGTAGAGGTCGGTGGGAAGATTGTGACCAAAATGGGGTGTATGATAAGAAGGTCACAATCCAATGGTGGGGAGGGCGGTCAGAAATCGGGGCAAACAGTAAGAACGTCACAATCTTCCCCACCAACCTCTGTTTGGAGATTGTCTGAAACTGACCGAAGATGCCAAGCAAACCTTCAAGCTATCTGCTAGGAATTCAAGTCCAAATTGCCTTTCACCTTCTACCTACCGTAATAGTGCAACTGAGGATTCACAACACACGCCTCCACCACCGAGGATCAGTTTAGAATTAGCACAGCCTCTAAGCAAACTTCATCTAATCTTGTCTAATCGATAGAATCCCTTGGTAGGTAATGGGTAGCAAAGTGTTATATCGATCGTCGAATCTAATCTATACCCCGGAAATCGGCTTCTAATGAACAATTACCTGCAAAGCTTGCCATGAAGAAATATAATGATCTTACAGCCAGATATCTTTCTTTATCAACAATTTCATTTATCATACAAAGGTGGTTTATCAGTTTCAAATACAGACGTTTAACTCATTTCTGTTTGCCTTTTAATTTAGTTTCAGTAACACTACTTATGTTTTGATATGTAAAACGAGTAGATAATTAACGTATTTATCTTGCACAGATCAAATCACATTGTGAGAGGCGAGAATCGGCTGCAGATATAAGACATGCATGAAAGGTGATGAAGAGTTTATCAAAAAATATTGGCTTTACATGCTCTAAATGTTCAAGAGGTCAATGCAGAAATGCTCTCACTCAATCATAATGTTGGCGTGTTGGGGTTGCACAGAGGACAACTGGGTAACTTCCACTGACGTTCCGGCGTGCGGAGCATAATTTTGAGAGTTTGCAGATGCTTGAAATGCTACTTGTGATGCCTTGTTTCAGAGGGACATTCAATCTGACACAAATCAAACACATCACAAGTCAACATCGCTAGGTTTTGGCGGGAATAACTAAATAACAGACACAGTCAGGTTTTGGCGAGAATACCAGACCTGCACAAGCCAGTGCAGATGTGCCGTCATGGGTATCACATAGGAAATAAAGATCTGCGATTTGCCAGCATACACGTGTTGATTGCGTGGACAATACGTGATTTAATTTTCCACTGAGACTTTCCCGCCATAGAAATTTTCATTTCCCATAGAGACTTTCGCGCTATCCATGCAAGTCTGGGCCAAAACAATTATCATAATGTCCCTGACGTCCAGCCAAGACTTCCCAATTTATTACTTGTCATGTAGTATTACATAACATTTTCAGAACAAAACACCTGTTTGTGCTGTTCAGTGCTAATCTAGCTTTGTTTTATGCTCAAAATATCTATATTCCACATTTATTCACATCGGAAGTGCATCATTGAGGAATAAAACTTCCTCTGTGCATAAAAAGACCCGCTAAGTCTAAGGAACCAAGGACCATGAACATCAGTCGTTAGACAGTTCATCAAAAGCACTGAAGAAAACGGAAACCACTCTTAATTGGGCTACATTCATCAGACAAGTAGAAGAGTGTTCATCATGAATATATAATGCATGGAAGTGCTTGCTCAAGCAGTCAACCCAGGGCTCATTGAAAATCGCCAGCTGGCGACATGATTCCCCTGGTGAAATGAAAATAAACAAACAATAAACAAACAAACAAATGTTGTTTCTGAATGCTCACAATGTACTATTGGTATATTGGCTACGTCGTAATTCTTTGAATATTAATGACCATAAGAGGCATGATCCAGCATTTTCGCTCCCGGATTCGATGCGTCTGATTGTAATTTGCAAGTCGTTATAATAGAAAGGATTTAAATTCATGTTTAAGATTCGAAATTTACGATGCAAAAATAATAAATTAATAGCTATATGTGAAAAGCTGTTTTACAGCACTAGGAAACGGTGTATAACAGCACTAGGAAGTATCACATAAAGATCAGATTTTACTAAATATCAGCAGCAAAAACCTTTTTTTCAGGCTAACTCAGTACACTCACATTTCTATCTCTATTTAGCGTAAATTTTTCTCACAAATCTCTGAATGATAGAGAGTGAAATATATGGACATTTCTTATGATTAGTCGCAGTTACTTCATTTGTATGTTAGTCAAAAGCCACAGAATCATAAACTATTCACAAATGAAGCCTTCTCAGTGCGTATTGCTCACTGAATCATTCCACAAATGATAATCGCTTGTCACCCTACGAACATACCACGCAGCCAGGCATTAAATAAATTATGACAACCACAATTGGCAAACCTGTCGATAACGTTACATATCATGTGGGCTGGTAATAACCTTCAGATTTTGACAACAACCTTGTTAGGAATTTTCATCGCGGAAATACTCTAATCATGTTTTTTTCATGAAACGATGTTGAATGAAGGAATCAGTGACCTGGTTGCCAAAAAAAAGAGCAATCCTGTCACTTTTTATCACATTTCAAATAAACACACTTCCCAAGGGATTCATGACCTGTCAATTTAATTGCAGTAAAACATGAACGAAGTTGAAGGTCAGGGAGGTATGCCCTAATGCTCCTGTTCAATATACAGCTGTTATGCATGGTTGGCTATGCCAGTTCTCACAGATCTAAATATTTATCACCCAATCAAGTCGATAAGAGGCCCTGCAGACATTTCCGGTCACAATAGATATGATAATATTGCAACAGATAGAGACCACTGTATGTGAACGTGGCATAGGTACTAGTTCCATAGATAGATAGTTCTTAGGGCGGAGAGTAACTGTTGTAAGATATAAAAGAAATACGACAGGCCATCTATGAATATGTTTATTTACCCGTTTATTCATTTATTCGTTTTATGAGGTAATTTCTTTCATTCCATGTGTTGAAGCATTTCCTTCCCGTCAAAAAAGTTGTTCATCGTCAACGGTTCGTGCCACATTTTTCTTGCGTTGAATCAGTGACGATTCTTGTTTAATCGTATGACTCGTGCATAGTTCATAGCTTCGCTACCAATAACATGTTTTCTATTTAAATGCACCACAGCGAGCTCTATGCACGCTACTTTGCGTTAGTTACGGATAATGCCGTTGAAGACTTTCAAACTTCAAGACGCATCCAACATGAAGAACGTCTGTAGATTCCATGTGAGCTCAGGGAGCTAAAGTTATTACACAATAATTAGGAGTTATGGTTCCCGCTAGGCAGAGGCAAGGTCACCTGCTGATTGTAGAATCATTTGTACCGCGGGGGTCGCCTGATGAGAGCTTAACTTTCTGTCTACAAGTCTCAAGATTTAGTTAACTTTCTTTTCGGGAAAGTTTTACTGGGACCAAAAAGGCAAAGAGTCTGACTGCCCTTTGATGTAAGGTCACACTGAGGGACCACACAATTTGGTCAAACTCATCAGGTTCCTGAGTAAAGATGAACAGTAGCAAATGTTAGCAAGAAGTCTGGCGCCATCGGTAAAATTTGTGAGATGAATCTACCGCATGGGACGGAAGGTGCCAGAAGAGGTTATATTAGATGTAACCTTTCAGTTTAACATGTCAGCTTAGGAGTCATTAGGGACATATTTGAATGACTATACACATCTAATAATAAGGTCCTCTGATGCCGCCGGTACAAAGGATGGTGCTACAAGTTAATGGTTTAAACGTGCCATTGGTACAAATAGCACGTGAAAATGTGAGATTTAGTATAATTGTTTTTATTTCTTTAAAATAGAGGATAGTGTACTATTACATGTAGGTAAGAAGCAAATTATCTGACAATGTCATAATGACTTATGCTCAAAACAACACTCCAAAGACATTTGTCGTCGAAATTCCATCCGTATAAATTTGCTACCCATTACCTATCCGTATAAATTTGGTATGTTCCGCCTAGTTAGCAATCTGTTTTTGTCCTTCATTTTATGAGGCTTCCTCAGGAACGGAACCTTGCCGAACTTTTGGCAAGGTCCATTCAACAAAGTCCACATTCTATCATTCGGTATGAAGTATTGTAGACAGATATTAATGACAGAGATGTAAGGACCAAGCCGCCACTGAACCATTCAATTAGCTTTCTGACACTATTTGTTACAACCTTCACACCTGTCATGGCTGCAAGACGGATTGTCATGACTGGCCGAGGGAGGTGAAGCAAACAGTAATTTCCCTGTGCGACCTTATTAACTCAACTGTCGCTTGCGGTGAAAAGATATGTAAGACAACAAGTAAAAGAAAATCCCTAATGAAATTGGGGTGATGTAACATGTCACAGGTATAGCGAACGGTTCTGAGATGACCCACTGGTCACAATCAATTTGTAGCATTCATCATGCGGGGTTACATGGTGACAGAGTAGTCGTTAGGACGTTAATGACGGGTTTGAAAAGAGTGTATCAGTGCATGAATATCACTTTGTCCCACCTGTAGTGTGCATTCATGCTTACTGTATTCAGGGTTCTTTATAAAAAAGGAAATATTATATCATCTCAAACAACATCAAGGTTGCCTCAGACCTTCTGAGATTTGATAGTATTTCAATTACAGTACAACGATGTAGATTTAATGCCTTTACCTTTTACGACCGGAAATAGTTATCATCGTAATTGGATACTGAAACATAAAAAAAAAATGACAATGGACTCCTTTGAAAGAAGTAATTAAGAATGAAACATATCAGGGACCTATCAATCTAAACTTATTTATGACCTAAAAGTGTACTTAAAAGAAACGATTTTTCAAAATGATGATTGTTCTAGATTCCATGTGTTGTGGCTGATAAAGGAGGTAGAAGTGGTTATGTGCTTCATACAATACTATACTATACTAAATATTAAATCTAGCTATCAAATTACTGATAGTTCCTCATGTTCATGAAACAAAATGTAAACAAAAATTCCTAAAACTAGGAAATGTAGTTTCAAAACAGTTTTGACGAATCAGCATCTAGAGCAATGGGAGCATTACGATCCACACATAGATTCTGCTCTTTGCATGAAAATGATAGATGTCTGCAACGGCACCTTGGAGGTATGGGCGTGTTCAAAAGAGTGACTGGTGCAGTGCAAAACTCCCAATCGAGTCCATTCCGCACGACCGTATTGTCACCTCTTGGCCTTCAAGCCACACAGGCATACCGTTTGTTATACGTGCGCCCGGTATCGACGGATGCTCGAGACAGGCTGTTCTTTAAAATCGTTAGAGTTGACAGAAAGATTAGTGAGGATACGAGAGAGGTCATCTGGCTGTCATGGTCAGCGAACCCAATCGAAGTGTCCTGTACTTGCTATAGAAACAGCGGCAGTCACCATGAAATACATATATATGTGTTTGTTTGTTTATTTGTTTGTGTGTGTGTGTATGCATGTTAGTATTTCCATTGCACGGACTTGATCCCATTGAAGTTATACAAGTATCATAAGACACCATTGCGCAATCTTCATGATTTTGGCCAAAACATTCTAAGTGCAAAAAAAGTTTCACAGCTAATCTATGATACGTGAAACGATCAATGTGTGGATCTGGCATACGCCAATGTGATGTTGTGTGATGCAGCAATTGCAGGACTGTTTTGAAACACCCATCAGCTTTCTGCACTCAATGAACACCAACGGCAATTCTAAAGTAACGGTATGGAACTTGGACAACAAAAAGAGTTAGATATGGATGATATATGATATTCAATATCAGTATTGCATACGGTATTTTGATTCAAAGTTCCGGAACACAGAGATTTACCTCGGGGATATCGATGTAAAATGTTGTTCCTATGGGAAGAGAGGAAAATACACCATTAAGCCACTTAACGCTTGTCATTCCTGCTGATGTATGGGTAACGGTACATGGTTCTGATTATGGTAGTGCTGACTCGTCTACCGAGTAAAATTGGAACATTTTCTAAACTACAATGCACGTTGGAAATGGTCTATCAGCAAAAGAAAATGAATAGGCCACTCACCGGATTGAAATTATAGGATAACATTGAAAGTAATATACACCCGATTCCCTATTACTTAGACAAAAAGTCTTTTATCTACACTTGGCACAAACAAGTTAGGAAGTTCTAATTTTGATTTATCGTATCTTCGTTATTACTTTTTCAATTACATGGTCTTTTGTACAATTGGAAAACTTGATACCACATTCGTATTGATCCAACAATGCGTATTAAAAAGTCTAACACCAAAGCGGACTACGCGAGTACGTCATAAATCGAAAATACAGACATTTCCTCATCAATAGTGTCTGCAGACGTTTGCAGGGGGATTTCGATACTTTTTTGGCGACATCAGTCATGATGATCATTACACAAAAGCGTGATTATAACAAACCAGGTATTGTTTTTGGAAATGAAGGAAAATTTACAAGCTTATAAGTCATATAACACATTTTGTTTATCGTTATGGACATGGGACACATATTCCTGAAGGATTTATGTACTATTCTTTTGCAACCTGTTTACATAAGTACCGCTGGTGCTCAGCCCATGGTTGTACGATTGTTATGCATTTTAAAAAAGTATTTAAGTATTTATTTGCGGGGATATTATCGACCAAAATCAAGTTTCCGAACTTTTAGTGCCAGGCCAGGTTCTATCTAATATCTTTGACGTTGAAAAAAGAAAATACGATTAATATATTCTCCTTTTACATGTTAACAAGGAATGACGGTTAATGTTATCATGTGAATAAAAGTGTGGCCAACAAAACTATAAAGAGTTCTGTTATTTGATTGAATCTTTTTTAGATAAAGATAACTAATTGTTTTCTGCTCTGAGGTAATCTGGTATTAGGTGATTCATACATATGAAAGTATGATTAACGTTAGACGTCATAAATCGGTGTTTTCTGGCTTTTGGAAATGGCTTTTACTGAAGGACACAGTAATAAATTGAGAAAGAGTGACTATCATACCTAAAGCTTTCACGCAAAGAAAGTGAAACTAAGTGCATTCAGTTTTATAGCCAATAATTTGAATTGATGAATGTAATGAAATGACGTGTGCAACTATCTAATCGGCAATATTTCTTTGTCGGACATAGTGTGAGTGTAATGTTTTTCAAATGACCAGCCACAGACAGAATCATATTTAGGTATCCTAATAACAACTGCATTTAACCAAGCGCTAGAGGGCTTAGAGGGAATCAACAAGTAAATTAAGAAAAATGTAATTAGCCAGCCTTTTACGTGATTCCATTTGCAAGTAATGATTGGTAGTTTCTTATCAGACCACTCTATCAGGTATATGAAAGTGCCATTTCAAGCAGCAATGCATTTAGTTCAGATAAAAAAACATTTCTGAAATAAAGCATTTCAGTGACCGCCACAGTTGACCTCCGGGAGAAGGTTACGTCTCATAAACATAGATTCTCGTTGCGTTGAGAGGCTAAAGCCCCAATCGTTATCAATTTTCAGAATACCCACTAGCAGTATGTGAAATTGGCCGAGCTCCACATGCCACCTTGTTCTTTACAGCTACAGCCTGTCAGATGCCATTTAAATGTTTTTCTGCTACGTTATCTTCAACACTCGTTAAGCAAAAGAGGAGATATTCTCTCTGTATACTGTAAGTGACATGACTCAAATATTCTGCTGATTTCACGTTTGAATGTTTGCTTTCCATGATCTTCCATTGTTAAAGATTTTAATCAGATAGATCTAAGTTGAAGAGGTAGATACTGCATGAAGCCTAAACGCCTCTATGACTTTATAGGTAATGGTAAAGGCCGCTGAAAAATGATATTGAGCACCACCAATTTATTTATAGATACTAAAAAGACAGCAGGCCAATACCCTTAGTAAAATCCAACGTTATCAGCTGATGTTGGTGTGCGATTACAAAAACATAGACTTATTTTTAGAAACACAGTCTGCCGATAATGGCTATCAAGAGCGGTCACTGGAATATTCATAGTCAACATATCCATTACAGCAACTCCTCATTTGTGAAAAAGGCTATCATCACAGACCGTATCATATGTCCTGTAAGAGACCCTACTTAACATTGAAATAACGTGCTGCTGTAATGTAAATGAATAGGGTACAATGGTGTATTGCAATAAGAGGTGATCAATACTTACCGATTTATTCTGTTTGAATGCTTGTGGGTTCGTATTTTGTTAAAGAGGCTCTAGGCTGATACAATCTAGGCAACATATTCCATCTAGGTCGATCATATACGGTCGCTCATTTAATGGTGAAGCACACAACCATGCTGGACTGTTCGCGCAATGGCTACATGTATAATAGTTCAAAGGTAGTCGTATTTCTTTCTCCAACGTATAACCTGAAATGAATGGTTGGGATACAATGTTTGCAGCAAGGGAGATACCACTTAGACATGTGAAACTTATTTAGAATATTGCAGTGTAGTGACACGAATAAGACAGGCACGGATTGTGATAAGAACTGACATAACCTTTGAAACTTTCTAAGCGAAAGTACTTTATTAAAGTTGATGCAACAACGAGATATTACAACATAAATGCTAGCGGAAGGACTATATCATGAAGGCGTACGTCAATTAAGTCTCATGATATTATAGTTCGTTCAGAGTGGAAAGAAGGAACCTAATATCAAGATAGTACAAAACTGGATAAAGTGCATGAAACGTTCTTAAATTGCAAGATGATAGCGTCAAGCAGAATATCAATTCAAAATGTTACGCCAAGCAAGGCATGAGTTTTCCCCGTTAATTCCAAAATCTCATAAATTCCTTACTTTTATAAGAAAAATTTGTGCTTATGTCGTATGTATCTCTTTTGCAGACGACAAAGAAACGTCGATGGACTTTAAATGTATGGTCTTTGAAATGATGCTTCTTTGAGTAGATGTGTGGACAAAATATGAACGTGGGATCGACCGCACACCAAGAAGAGGTATAAGTGGAAAGGTTTTGATAAGATCTACTTGAAATGTGCTTTTTCCGCTGACATTGATTTTTGAAAACATATTCAACATAGAAAGTAATGCTGAAGAACAACGTCATAGTCAGTGAGATTTTTTATACCGTATTCAGCATTAAGAATCAGCTCATTTGTTACTATCATACACCCTGGGTGATGATTTCAGGATCTTTGACAGCTCATATAGCTCAAAAAAGTACAGTCAATATGCTACATAGAAGTCTGGGCACAACCCCAATTCAAAATTCGCCTACCTCACGTATTAAAAGAAGGAGATGAATCTTTCTTTGTCACAGAGTATGAGCGTCATCATATTTCATCCGCTTCACAGTGTTTTGAATATGACCCTTGCTCCTGTTGGCGTATGGATCTAACATTCTGGTACATATCAAAGAAAGACCGCGGTAAATCACTAAGTTTCTGATTTTAATCAGTTGTAGTCGGTTTCTTTCGTGCCACAATGTTTTGAGCAATCTTGCATAAGTGAAAATCATCTCCTTGCTATGCCAAACATCTATGAATAATAATTTCTTTAGAATATGCTTTATATTTGCCTTACATAGTTTTATAAAAGAAAAAATGTCGAAACATATCTCGAAAACTAAAACATGGCCGTTGATATGTGCCTTACGAATTGGAACCTTTGCGGCCAGGAGATCTTAATATTGCTGCCAGACATGTCTGTCATTACATCCTAACAACAATACAACCGATTGTTTTTCAAAATTATCATAATTTTACAAAGGTATCTAGTTAAAGTATTTTACTAAGGCACAGTAAATTTACCCTCTTTTGTTCTACTACCGCAGTTTTAACTTTAACGAACGTCTTGTATGATGTTGTATGCAACACAGCTGGGATTTTCTTGAAATGGCGGATGAATTCATGGCGGGAAACAAGCCTTTTTCATCCACCAAGTAATATTTGTTTTTGAACGGCGGGTGCCAGTGTCAATCAATCACTATCAACAACTAAGTAAGCCAATATAATACGCCTTTATGAATTGATACCTTCCCTTTTACATGGCTTGTTTTGTACCGCTCAGGTACCTAACAGTTTACCAGCTCGGAACTGATTTATACGAAATTCAGCTAGCTAGTGACCTTATCACGATTTCTGCCGATATCAACAGAAAAGATAATGGCAGTTAGGTAGTTATAAACTTTTGTTATACGGGTAGATCATCGTTAAAAGGGGAGCCGAATCTAATATCTAGCCTCATTTCCACCAGGTCGATAAGCTGTCCTGCTTACGACGATCCAGTCCTGGATCGATGTCAATCATTGGTGGCTCGCTGGACATTCTTGACCCAGTTCTTTTACTAATTGCTATTGGAGAAAGCTTTTGAAATTTACGACTTCCTTCAAAGCTGCATCAGCAGCAAAAGATTAATCTCTCCTCCAGGAACAGGGAATTTGCCTGCGTGTTTTCTTTGAAGTAAACGCGTGTCGAATACTTAATTACTGCTGACAATCTGCTTGCTGCCAAGACTCTTTTAAAATGAGTGATGAATGCAAGATTTTCCGAGTCACAGAAAAGGGTAATCGTCAACAAATAGGCGGTGTCTTCTAATCACTCTAGTCAAAGGGATGCTACAGAAGTTCACGAAAGTTCACTTCCTGTCAATAACATAGAGTTTCCCCGATCAATTCGAATGCCCTCTCCCAAGTTGATTGGAGGTCGTCAGAAAATTTGACCGGGATACAGTCAAGCATACATAAATTGTAACAATTAGAATTCACAGAGTAAATATTCATTGTGTACGTGAAAGTATTACCAAGGTTAACCTTCAGATTTGTCTCATTCTGTTGGAGTTCAACGATTCAGGTTGTTGGTTGTCCAACATTTCGATGGTGCGCACATCCGTGAGCACTAGCATACCTTACAACAATTAACATACTGAGTTTTGGAGTATGGCATACTGATCGTCTACAAAACACATATGAGTTGTGGAACAAGACGTTCCTTGAAAAGCAGTACTTATCGAAGACAGTATGAGGTAACTTCTATGTTCCGCCATGTAGGCAGCTACAAATGATTGATGGTTTGGTTCAGAAAAGGTAGATTAGCCATCCGAACTATCTGTTCACGTTTCATGCGGAATGAAAAATAAATGAGGCGTTTTCGTGTAATACATTGTATATGCTGCATTGCATTGATGCGTAGAGTTTCGAAAGATTGCTGGTAAAGTATGTGTGAACTTGACGGTGATGATGATGAACTTCAGGAGGTACTCGCATCCATCCGCCGACAGTTTTCTTTAGTTTACTTCATTGAACGGTGCATGTTTTTTTTGTGGCTTTTGGATAGTAACTCTTTCCCGGGCAAACCGACAAGTTCACAAATGCCTAGATTAGGTAGAAAATCCAAGATAGGCTGTTGGTTATCCTCAACGAAGCTGGGGCACCGCAATAGGTATGGTTTAAAACATTTTCTCACGTGTGGAGCGTCTCATGGAAGTTTTTTATTTTTATTTGTACACGCCTTTGAATCTCCGCCAGCTGTAGCTGCAAGTTACCAGTTGGAACTGAGGCACACCAAGGTACGTACAAAGCTGTCAATGACGGCGTAAATGCCCCGGTAAGTATAGCGACGAGTATGTACGAAATCTTACCTACATCTGGATTATCTAAAGAACGTCCAAACGTTCAACATCTATTTTTTCGGGACATCGATATCATATCAGACTTAGTCACCAAACCGTTTTGTATCTGTTGCAATAACACTTGAAAACGCACGTCCGTGTGTTTGCAAAGGTTTACGATAATTCACAGTGATAAACTGGTCCATACCCCCTTGCCATTAGGATGAGTACATTAAGCGGGTTCCAGCTACTGCACGGGCGGCCCATTACTCGTAGCGATGCATAAACACCATGTACGTCGAACATGCTACAAAATTACTACCATTATCTTAAGTACGACTTGGATTACTGCTCTTTGCCAAAGGCTTCTTGTGTTTAGAAACCCATGTGGTGTACCTAGCTTCCGTGCTGTGCCCCATCTAGCAATCAGGTGGGCGTGGTGCGCTTCCATGCTGCAGGTCCAACCGCTACACTCTGTAGCAAAACTAATAAGGTCGCTGAACTGTGCTTGAATGCCTACACTGCACAAAATTCGATCTTCAAGCATACCTTTTAAGTATGCGGAAAGTCCCATTTTCAAATCAAAGAAGAAACAGAAGCTTTACGTATGCTTTAAGGTATGTCGATAGATCGAATTTTATATATTGCTAGATAATCGTTATAAATGTTCTCGTAACACAATATGGGCCTTCTATTCGTTCGATATGGTGTTCGACAGGATCGGTCGATTCCTTTCTAGCAAAAATTTCCCCCAATCCCCATTGCTATCGATCAGACGGAAACAAGCTGCCTAAGATAGCAAATGCACGGTTAAATAGTTGCATTTCTGATATTGCTTTGTATACGTATAGTGTAGCTTTTATCGTAAAGAAAATATTGTAGGATGTTTTACTTACATGCCAATAGTATCAACCTTTGAAATGTTCAGATATCGGTGTTGGTATATACATATATGTATATACGCATATCGCACCAGATTTCGAGTTTCCGGTCCCTCCAGTCAACTTCAGATTGAATCCCGACCCAATCGCGATATCGATAAAGTTTTTGTGCCATCATACATCTTGTAAACGGTACTAGGCTCTACATTCTGACAAACTTACACAGAGAACGTTAGAGCAAGCAGGAGTATGCTAAGGCGTGTACTTAAAGCATGATAGCCTACCAACTGTCCAATCTATGTACTTTGATAATAATGGGCGCATTTGATGATGTTTAAAGTTTCTAACTTAAAGGTATGCTTTTGCAAAGAGAAAACATTGATAAACAAACAATTAGCATCATTCTGTCACATGGGCCCAAACCATCATCTTTACCTTAGTCTTTTCAAGTGATGGGATGCTTGTGACTTTCCTTTAAAATTCATTTCATGTCCAGAGTTGGAGTTCAGTAGCCTTGGATCCGCTTGAGCATAATAGTCATTATGGTACTCGCTGGACAACATGCTTGCTCACAGGTAATTACAGGATGATGCCCTCTGCTTCTTATCACACTGCATTAGTTAGAGGAGCAACGGGCCAGAACCTGTCAAGGCACTCGGGACTCTGCTTGAAAGTTTGCTTATATTCTTTTGATACGACAGCAGTGATAAGAAAATGGGTCTAGTCGCTTAGTAAAATCAAGTTACTAAGTCATATTTGGTGGATTTATTACAAAATGTTATATAATAAGAATTAAAGGCGTAAGAAGAATCAAGGAATTATGCATAGTATTACACAGGTTATTGTTAATCTATATGTCTGCTGTGATCTTTTTATTTCAAATTACATCAAACATGCGAGAGTATCCAGCAATTGTGCAAAAAGCGAAAAAAAAACCTGATTTTTGTGAAGTTCACTGTAACTGCTAAAGTAGTAGTTTTGGATAACAAGACAGATTGACGGGTATCTTTAATTTACTTGCATGAATGATGATATCTGCATAGACAAAGTATTAATCTAATATTCCCGTCCTACCACTCAATTGATGAAGTGACGTTGACCGTTGAATATTGGTTTAGTAGGCCATTTATCATGTCTGATTTAATCATCGTAATAACTTCCACTGACGTACAGAAGGCGTATGGACATTAGTCATCGTCAAAGCTACATGAAATATGCTTTTGGATATTACTTTCAATCGGCTTTCTTACTCTGCAGCTGAGGATAGCATCTACCTAAGTTTTTTGTCGTGTTTGGAAGTATCTATAGGTACTATAAGCCTTTATCAAACGCATTTGTGAAATCCATGTGATTGTGAAGTCATGGGGGGGGGGGGGCGTACCCATTTGTAAATGGAATATGAACAAATGTATTACAAGATTTATGGCAGATAAAATCCGAACTACTGTAGTTGCTATTGAAATCATCTTTATATGACAATGCTCTATCATTGTAGGAGAACTGGTTTGCGTTGGTAAGAATAAAATAGCGTGTCAAAACTTTGAAACGCAATTATGCTTCGAAGTAAAATATTGGCTCTCATCTTCACAGTTGAGCTCGGCAATAAAACGATGACAGTGATGCGGAAAACACCATCAATCCCAACAATCCTTGATGTTTATTCCAAGTTGCTCAGGGGATTAGTGTGTCTAATTTTCGATTCATTTCACGTGCTGGTATGAAGCCATCGGAAAGGAAGAAAAATAAGAATCATGTCTTATCAATGTCTAGTATTGAAAAATCAATTTTTCTTATGCATTTCTTGTGAATACACTATATTAAATGAACCCGTCTCAACCAAAGTTTTTACATCACAAAGAGACTAGAAAAAGCCGTAACTATGTATTAGAGTAGTTTTAGAACCTATGTTTTAGATTAGTATTAGAAGTCCTGTCAGTGTCCTAAGTTTATAATTTTGTACTTTTATATCTGTATGCCTGCACTTACCTCGATAGGGCCGGGCATGGCTGTATGCTCAAGTCTATCTTTAATTCATAATATGTGTTCGTCTGTCGTCTAAAAAAACATTTTACCGGATGTATTTGATATCCAATGTTTGTAGACAGTTTAGTAGTACCGAAGGCAATTCTTATACATATCGCTGTTAGATATGCGTCTCTTGACTTTGGAATTAGATTCATATTTTCCATTCATTGTAACAAAGTACTGGTAGCATGCTGCTTGATGCCTCAACTTGAATATCATGCTTGCATTTTTGCATCCTAGGCACATGCACACTTTATATTATAATATACACTGGTAAGAGACTCTATAGCATCATTTGAATGACTTCGTTTGTACCAGAGGCAGCGTCGATGAATAGAAGGAAGCTTATGTCTGTTTTATTGCTCTTATGGGGTATTATATTCTGAAGACTCCGTAATAATTTCGAACAATTAAGCTATAAAAAGTAAGCTATGAATTTATGGCCGGCTTAGTCGGTGACAATTCCTTAACCACGCATGAGAGAACAGACAATCCTTGCTGTTTCCCAAACAATAATAAAAATAAATTGTACATGAGAGAGAAAATCCTAAGAATCTAATGCACAAAAAATAATTAAGCAATGAACCACGAATTCTTATAGAGTAAAAAAAAGTATGTGAATGAAATACAAAAATGAAGTATAGAAATAAAGTTTGTAAAGTATGAAAATAAAATATAAAAATCAATTATATAAATAAAGTATATAGATAAAGTATTGTTCATAAATCAAAAAAAGCCAAAAAAACAACTGTCAAACAAAGCCCGTAAAGCCATATACAGCTTCAAATGTCTAACTCGCTCATCAGTTTCGCCCGATAGTTTACTGAGGATTTTTTGACTCATGTGTCAAACCCATCCTATTATATGGATGTGAAATTTGGGGTACCGAGAGACTGAACGACACGTCACCGATTGAAATTACACATAACCGTTTTTGCAAAAACATTCTTGGTGTTTCCAGGAACAGTAGTAATATAGCAAGTAGATCCGAATTAGGTAGACTCCCTCTGGACATTGAAATTTCTGTCCGTCTCATTAAGTACTGGTTACGCTTGACGCAATTGGACATCGCTACGCACCCATTGCAGAGAGACGCACTCCTATTTCAGCATAGCTCTGTTGCACATACTAATAGCCGTAGAAAAACATTGTTACAGCGAGTTAAAGAAATCCTTGATTGTAGCGGTTACTCATATCTCTTATACTCTGATAGCTCACTCTGTGACCCCAAATATGTATGTACTCTGATAAGGAACAGAATTTCTGATATGTATATCCAGACATTCCTTCATAATCTAAGTGCCGATACAGGTAAACTGAGATTTTATAAAACTTGTAAATCTGTATACACTAGGGAGAGGTACCTAGAACTTGCTGATTTTGAGTCGCGCTCGGCCATCAGCAAATTAAGAATTAGTGCTCACTCCCTAGAAGTAGAGAGAGGACGATATAAGAGTTTACCAGTGTGCCAAAGAATTTGTAAATACTGTACGTCCAAGGCGGTGGAAGACGAAACACATTTTATTTCCAAGTGTATATTTAACAGTGACGAAAGAACCGAATTATTTAAACAAGTTATCACGAAATATCCCCACTTTTGCACATTCACGGATGAACAAAAAGCTACCTTTCTCTTGAAATCACAGAACCCACAAATACTACAAAAAGTGGGACTTTTCGTCTTCCACTGCTTCCAAAAAAGAAGTCAAACCCAGCTAATTTAGATATAGCCAACAATTGTATATAGTACCAGTAACCTATTGTTACAGCAAAGTCAGACACAGTTTACTGACGCATGTATGTTTTTCCTATGTTTTGATCATGTATTTGCAATTAGCCCACGGGCATGAACTTGCAATAAACTTCTTACATAAAACAGAAAATTCTGAAAATAAATATACTGCACAAAGAAATTGCAAGCCTTGCAAGCCAACGGCTCAATACACAAAAAATGGGAGATAGCTGAAATACAGAGAAAACGTCATAAGAACTAAAAGAAAGAAAACTTCCATATTCCTTTCTGTGAATGATTTATGGAAATAAACTTTATTTTGGATCTTAAGTTTTCTTTTCTTGCCGTCTGTTGTAATTGATGTTACACATATTTTCTTTAACGGTATCTAATATTGCATTAAGGCCTACAAGATATCTATCATATTAATTAACTTTCAATGAGGTATAGTTTCCTTTGTTTTTCCAAAGGAAATGTTGTTCGCGCTACGCCTATCTACGATTTTCAGCGGGGATAAGTCTTACAACCGGTAAGTCATTCTGTCAATAATGACAATTTAAAAATCGGTGCAATATTGTTCACGACACTCTAAGGTGAAATATTATCTGATAGATGGCGCCCATGGTACCACGTGGGCCGCCAACGTATGTCTCCAGACAGTTTACAAATGAATTTAAATTACCCAGGACTCCCACCCCTATCAACGTTGTTCCATCTGTTATCCCTGTCAGGACAACATGAACTGTCGTAATGCATTTCACGAGCTAGCAATCCGTCTGATAGATTACCACGGATTTTTTGCTTTATGCAGTAAATGTTTTGAAAAAAATTCATGTTATCATTTTTTGGAAATAATTTTCTCCATATGTACAGATAGAACAAGTAGTTATCACTAGTACCTTTGCCAAGAAGGTTATCTTTTCCGGATCGTCCGTGTGTCTGTCTGTAACCAAGATAACTTGAGAATGGATTGTCTTGATATGTCTTGATGCGACCTCGAAATTAATAGATTTTCGGCCCCCAAGTACTGCAGCGGAAATGCAGCTGGTTTTGATATGTCGTGTTTTAGACATGCTATGGTCACGATTGTTGACCGGTACATGGCTCTTGTGTTCGGGAAGAACTGGCACAAGTTTCGGCTCTTTAGTTTTATAAAGAAAAACACTCTAGCGTAAAATAGTACGACCCCAAACGGGCAAGCTACATAAAATCTGCAGCATATATCACAGAATTTGACATGAAATAGATTTAGCAGACAAGAGAAACTGTGGTCCATGGTGTGGAGGTGTACCAGTCTTATTTGGACTTTCAAGCAGACGCCTTTCACTAATCAAGACTTTAATTACGGGCGAGAGCAGTTGACGTTTTTCCACTTCGAAGATCGAAGTGTTTCCTTGAAAAAACGTGCTTTGCATGACGCAGGCACCAGTTTGCGGGAAGGTCAATCTACAAACTATGAAAAAGAATGTACTATGAACCTAGAAGTAACTAAGTAAGCAAGTAAGCTACCCTGTTGAAGCATAATAAATTAGACAGCTACTTGACTAATTCGTCATTTCCTTACTCAATGAGGTCATGACAAAAACAAAACGTATTCAATACCATTGCATTCATGAATTAAGCGTTAATTTGCAATTAACGTGGGTCTTACATAACGTTGGACTGTAGCAGCTCCATTTAGAGCTAACCTAATGAACTCGTTTAGCAATTAAGGTGCTGGCTAGGGGGAATACATGGGGAACGTGTTATTAAGGTTCCATAATTACTTTTTATCAAATAAAATTGCGATTATGAATTCATATAGCAGATTGCATTGTAGCCTTGAACTTTTTACTTCGTGATCACCCGATGAGTATGAAGCTAGTATATTCCCCACATTGCATTCAGTACTAGTATGATGTCTCCTTTCTAAACATTTTGAGCCACTTTTGTTGCAAGGTCGTTTGATTGAACGACTTCTAAGGAGTTTTTGAGTCAACGAAGGAGGCAGACATGAGTCGGGACATAATTTAATCACTAAGTCTAAGATAAACCGTTATTTATAAACGGATGATTCTTTTGGATTTTGAGATCAAGCGTTCCCACTGCTAAGTGTATGTTTTATCAATGTTAACGTTCCGAGAAATTAGAGATTAGAATGAAGCTTGCATCTGACGCCATCACAGCTTTCCATTAGGTTTGCTAAGTCTTTAAGTTACATTTAAGGCGAATATTGTATAAAACAAAGTAAGATCTGACGCCCTGGCGTTATCTCCACCAATACAGCTGGTCCCCTGCCTATTGTCTCGATGGTATGTTATATCTAAACGGCTAGCTGTTTTGAGATCGGATTACTATTTTCAGTAAAAGATAACACGTACTGGTAGTTGCCGTATAGACTCGACAAAAGTGCATGGTGGAACACGACTTTACGTACTATACTTTGAAACCATCTGCATGTTTTGAGTTTTTTTCTAGTGAAAAATTAATGGTTTGTTTTGTGACTAGCATACTCTTTCTCAAGTATGGTACTGCTATAGCAAGATTTCATTACTTTCTGTTCCAAGACATTGCCTTTCACTAGCTCAAATCAAATTTTGACTATTCTCTACGTCTATTATCATCTTCTTCAACCGCAAATTTGATTTATGGCAAAATTTTGGTATTTTTAGAGACCCATACAAACAAACATGGGCTTATGAGGATTTTGGTACTAATATACTAGTAAGACGCTACAAAGCTGTACTAATAGATTCATTATTCCATGTATTAAAGCGATTACGTCATGTTCCACATCATTTAACTAAGTTACTGAACGTTTTCTTGGCCATATATCAAGTGGAGCATTTAATAGGCTCAGTAAAAAATCTGAAGGCTTTATGGAAACTATACCGTGTAATAGGACAGTAATGGCGGATTCCGACGGGAGTTTTAAGGATTCGGGAAAAGATATCGTCGGTGACTACAACAAAAGTTGTGGTTCAAGTTGCTAACCTAAGAAGAATCCAAATGAAGAGCTAAATGGTAATGAATAAGGACAGGTCCGCGAATTCATCACACGGGTATGTAGTAAAGCAGACCTTTTATCTTTAAGATATGAATATCTTCCGTGACTGTAGCTATATGATGCATTGGAATCTATCAACCTTGCTTAGGGCTAGGAATAACACGAGCGGGAACCTTATTCCCGGGCGATTGGAAATAAATAGCTTGTGGCGGTAACCCAGCTGGGATCTAGCTTCCGCCTACATCCTCCACGACTTTAAAATTACGTATTGATCGGTGTTTTGGCATTCAACCTCGGGACGTATTGTCTGGAAAGAAGACGTTTACAGCGGAACTTTGAACCATGACAAAATCACCTTCATGGCAATGTTTTCTGCAACATTGAACGGGTTGTTACGTGCAGAATGACTACCAACAACAAGCTTTGAACTTGAATAGAGACGTTTTGTCTGGAAGGAATACTTTACAGGAAACTTTGAGAGAGCATGACAAAATCACCTTCATGGCAATGTTCTCTAAATCATTGAACGGTTTTGGTCTGAAAATATATGAAGCATGACTACACTAATAACCAAAATGCTTTGGTTCGAGCTTAAATAGAGACGTTTTGTCTGTAAAGAAGACTTTTACGGTGAACGTTGAGAAAGTATGACAAAATCACCTTCATGGCAATGTTATCTGAACCGTTAAATGGTTTTGGTCTGCAAACATAAGAACCATGACTACACTTAAAACAGAAAACTATAGTTTGAACTTAAATAGAGACGTTTTGTCTGGTAGGTAGACTTTTACGGTGAACTTTGAGAAAGTATGACAAAATCACCTTCATGGCAATGTTCTTGGAATCACTGAACGGTTTTTGTTCTGCACACATATGCAGCATGACTACTTACAGAAAAAAACTTTGCTTGGAGCTTACCTAAAGATGTTTTCAAAAGCTATTTTGCAAATATTTGTTCTAACATAACTGCGGCTTCATGAAACCATTTAACTTGCTCTTGATAACGCTGCATGTCAAAGAGTTAATTTCTATCGCAAAGGATGCTATAGCAGATACTTACTTCTAATGGTGTACTGTCAAAAACAGTATACTCAAACTGATATGACGGCCATATCTCATAAGATTGTGATTTGTGGGACTTTATGGTTGACAGCAAGACGCTCTAATACTAATGCACAGGAAATATGTTGAAAATGCCAAATCGATGATTATCGCAGAAAAGGGATATTTCGTATACTCATCACATATTTTACAGATTACAGAAGGAAACATGATGAAAACGATCGTGCTACATAATATAACAATTTTTGTAAATCTTGATATAGTTGATTCATTACACAGCTTCTTGTACATTGATGTATGATGCTGCACAGGAATGCACACATGTACAATGGTCAAGAAAACTATCGAATAATCAACTAGAGTTCCTCGAACACATTATCTTCGCCAAATAATCAAGGCTTATCATGGATAGTGATTCATATTTACACGCTTTGATATCACCCCCTGAAAATTTGATCATACACCATGTGCTGTTTGTAAGTTTTGAGGGGGGGGGATAGGGTTAAAAATCATTTGGTGGTACAGGACTAGTGTACAATGTAAGTGTCTTGTGTGCTGATATATGTTAAAACTGGCCGTGAAAAAAATGAGTATGTTGAAATTATGGGCCTTCAAAGGTTTGAAATTGCAGTGTCGTAAGTTGAATGTGACGATGAAATGGTGCAGTCAATATATATGAATCAGAATAGAATACTAGTAAATCTTTATTCCATGTCATAGACATTTTGAAAGACATAGTAAATGTGACTTAACCGTACCTAGCAGTGGTGCAGTTCTGGAGCAATGTACTCTCTATTGAAAGCAGAGCCGTGTTTTTGACATGTTTATAGGTGTTTTGTCGGGCTTTCTATTTTGTCCCCTTTTCGTTATGTCGCCAACGTGCTTTGGACAAACATGCCTAAACTAAACATGTGAAAAAACGGCCGGACCCACACCTCTACTTGGAGAGCAGTGCTGTGCTCTATTTGTTTATTTGACCTACTTTCCCAGGCCATCTGTTTGTAAGACCTGTTTTCGGGGAAACCGTCACATGTTTCAGGGTCCCAATATGAAATACATCAAACTTTCCTTACTAATGATGCCAATTATATCCTGATTCGCCTAATTAGTCGTTTATTATGTAAAGCACCATCTGAGCTATCTGAATACCAAACGTCACGACGATCTGTCGACCCCTTCTCAAGTTATTCATGTCCGAAGGTCAAAACAAAAACATCCACTGCAGTTCCAAACAAGACGCTAGGGGGCCCAAACTTTCACAACTTACTTCCTATAGCATGAACTATCTACCACACAAAAATCATGACCATAGCACTTTCAGAAAATATTCCCCAAAATGTTGAAGCTCCGCTGCAGTACCTTAAGTACCCGCTAGAAGGCCCATTATCGAACTTGACCTTCCTTTCTGTAAACCCTACCCATCCACTAAATATCATACAGATCCATCGACAGCTTCTTGAGTTATGCTGGCGACATACAAATACAGATCCGCACAAAGCCCGCTGCAGCACCAACGAAAAATGCCAGGGGAACCATTTTTGAACTTGACCTCCGTTTTTACAACATCTTCATACCTGCAAAAAATTATGAAGATCCATCAACGTTTCCGTCACTTTTTTTGCCTACATACAAACACACAAAAATTCAAAGTCCGCTGCAGTACTGTTAAAAAACGCAAGGGGAACCATTTTCGAACTTGACCTTCCTTGGCACAACCACTACACACCTACCAAAAATCATAAAGATTCATCGAAGCTTTCTTGAGTTATGCTCCTGACATACATACAGACCCACCTAACAGATTTTTCAACCGAAAACATAATCTTCCCCGAGTACAAGTACTCGGCGAAGATAATGACGTACCATTTCTTGTAGATGTAAAGACAAGCTAAAAGGAAGACGTATTTTTGTGCGTCATGTCTAGCTTTCACCACGGATACGATACCTTACGCCAGGTAAAATTATAGTAAAATCTATTCCAAGTAAAAGGTCTATAACTCTTGTAGTCTTATGTTGGTTCAAACGATTAGGTTTAATGTGGTACCAGGCAATTCAGTCGCAACTTACCCGGCCTGAAAAACTCCATCAGACACGTTTTTGTCCATTACGCTAAATACACCTTTGCCTCTCAACATCAATGTCGTGCTTTTTCATCCGTTTCCGTAATTACCTTTCCCCCTCATCTGTGGCAATAGGTTCTGTTTTTGCGCTTTATCGTAAGAGAAAATAACGATCTTGATCGACCATCACGTTGCCAATATTGCAGAGTATGCCTGTATAGCGAGTCATGTACTTGTTATATGTGGTACGCCTCTTAAAGTCATCTTTCCACTTGACGACGAACACTGAGCTACCGTACAGCGACAAAAATTGGATTTGTGTTTCCCCTGATTTCATAAATGGAACATGATGTAACTGACAATAAAAATGTATTTTCCAGAAGACCAGAAACACACAAAACGTTAAGAAATAGTTCTTTATCTTTGAAATTCATTGAGCGAGCTGTGTAATATTTGTTCACTCAGCGGTTGCAGCCTCTTAAGGAAAATGGGTGAAAGCCAGTAGTTGGAGCAAAACTAATAGGGAAAAAAACTTCCAAGATAATGAATGCGCCTAGCTACACCAAAGATGGAAGATACGCCCCTATTCTATATATATCTAAGGAATGCATGGATGATTGATCAAAATCAAAAGGTTTGCTATCGACCATAACAAGTAAGATCGAATGCCGGTGCCTAAAGGTAATTTTAGAATGCTATGCTGTCCTGAATATAGGAAAAGTTATGATGGCTGCGAGTAAGGTGAATATATATACATATATATATATACCTTACTGGCAGACGTATTGTTGTATGAATGTATAAGAAGGCTATATACGAGTCATATTCGTTGGCAGAAAAATAATAAGACTCATCCTAATTTTTTTTTCAAAATTCATCTAATATATGCCTGAAGACTTTCGCTTTCACTTAATAATAAATGTCAACAGTATTAATTTCCCATTATTTACCACTTAATCATTTGGGTAATTTTTCTATTGATTATTGATTATTTTGTACGTGATTTAGCACCTAGTATTAATTGTTAGTCGAACTCTCCTCTACTAGAACTACCTTCATCAGTCATGGAGATTCCTTCCTTCAGATCGATATATAAAAACTGCACGAACAGTGGGATTTACCAATAGTGTTTAAATGACAGGATAGTCTAGTAATTTACCAGACTTACCAGGCACGTACTACCATTGGCGAATCGTACTCTGAGTGAGTAATGATATTCCAAAGTTTTCTCTTAAAACCTTACAGGCAAATTAAAGCAAGCTGCTAATGGCAAAATCACTTCCCCCGGACCCCGCCCCCCCGAAGAAAAATATCACCAGAAACTCGAAGGCATACACTTTCAAAACAGAACATTTATATACTGGATAATCTGCTGAATTTGCGCACATTCGTAAACCATGCGTTAAGGCACGCTTTCGTAAAAACAAAACTTTACACATGAGGCGTCCTTAAAAGTCGGATTTCGTGCAGTCTTCCATCTGCGCATCATTTTCCCTAATTTATTAGTGTAGTGCTACGAGAGTGGCGTCTAATATTGTGTCGTTCTCGCAATTGTACTCGTTTAAATAACTCCTCTTTATCACTGGAAATGTACTTCTTAGCTATGTAAAGCTTTAGCACATCCACCCAAAAGGGCATCTTCTAGACGTGTTGCTTTTTATCATACAATCCAATATCCATGTGGAGCTCATATAAATTACACTACAACGTAACGTAGCATCTCATGCATTAGGAGGAAATTTTCATATTGGGATTTCATGAAATTTGCTGTATTTTTTTATACGAGTTAGGAACACGCATATGTGATATTTCATTTCTAGATGGTAAAAGATGCAATCAGTCTTGATTATTGCCTCGATGAGTTAATGTATGTCCACATTCTCATTACTGTTGCTCATAGTTCATATCGTACTTAAAAGCATTAAGAAAATTGCGAGTACTTATCTACCTGCCTCAATTTCAATTAACGATCTTGAAAACTTGCTATGCGCTCATTCTGCTGCTTTGTATTCCGCAGGGAGCCCAAAATGGTTCAGGATTATCTGCATAATCACGCTGTGGGAGTCTAGGGAGACGATAGATAAGGTAGGAAAGCCTTTTTCTTATTTCGTGCCAATGGCACTTAAGCGGGGAAGACGTATTCTTTGGAATGGCTATTGGACGTTTTATTATGTAACCTTTAGAATGACAGATAGCACATTTATCGGGACATCCTACATACCATTCCAGAAGTGACAATACCATCCGGGAAGGAAGAGGGGTGCTAGAATTATCCCCGGCTGTGTTCAGGTGAAGGATGCGCCGGTACATCTGCAGGGCAAGGACAGTAACGTATGTGGTGTCGACAGCTCTCTGTTGGAGGAGTGTCGTTTGACTACCCCGGTGAGTAGCTAACGCCTACTTTCGTATTTACGTTATCTTGTTTTGTTTTGTTTGTAAATGGAGTAATTTATGCATGAAAGGGGTGGACAACTCCGCTTGTGGTGTGACAGCCACGGATGTCTATAAAGTTCCGTACTCAACACATTGACCAGGTCCTATGCGACCTTTCTGTTGTCAGGAAAAGCGTAAAACAGGTCAGGTCAGATTAGAAGGCGGAAGGGTCAATCAAACTTTAATCACCTGTCTAATCTTTCAATTCCATGGAGGTGCTGATCTTCAATACTAAAGAGCGAAGTGGCACCCGGTAAAAATTGATGGCTGATCTGAGCTATGCAGACCACGCTGGTCGGCGAAATGACCCTTGCCATTGAATTCTCTAGGCTAAAATTGGACGACATATTTCCTACCTCCTGGTCAATTTCTCACTTCCACCCACTTCATTTGGCGATGGAAAACATCCCTAAGGCAGTAATTCATGTAGTAAGACGACCAAGATAGCGAATTATCGATGAACTTTGATTTCCTAACTACAGAATGTGTTTTGATAATCATTGCCAGGCAAAGCATGGGTGTTTAATTCTTCTGACTGATTGCTTTCCAGATAAGTGATTCGGCCGTTCAAACGTATACCACATTCCTAGTACTAACTTTATATATTGGAATATTACAATCATCAATAGATTTTTTTTTACATTCAACTGTAGGTAATAGTAGATTCATGTTATCGGTAAGGCCCCCATTCCACTAGACGGCGATCGTCCTGCGCTCTCGCTGCTACTTATAGTCTAAAGGTATGGATGAAAGGACAGCAGAAAACACAAAATCATAAGAATATTAGTCTATTATGTATGAAATTCATTGAGCGATCTAGATCTGTAAGATTTTAGGTCGCGGCGAGGCCTTTGTCCAAGTGGAATGAGGGTATGAATACAGCATGGTTGCCATTTACGATCAGACTCCAATAGCATTACGGAAAGAGCTCTGACATGCAGAAACCTAAAGCACCGGCAACGACGTCTGCTGCAGTGTCTTTATACTATTAGACTTATGTACTTCATGCTGGTGTAAATCATCTCTGGGAGTAGATTCTCCATTTGGTTTACGACGTGGACCTTAATATATCAAGGATAAATCAGAGACCGCAATCAACCATTAGGATTAGAAACTTAGGGGCGGTGTCTCATAGTCCTCGCCAATCGATTAACGAGCTCGAGCCTTTGCCTCTGACAACTTTGACAAATCTCAGAACACAGCTAGCTGTTCAAGATGTGAAAACGCAATAATTGATGAAGTATGAATGGCTTGTAGCGCGAGGTAAAATTATCCAGATCGTCCTTCAATATCGAATTGTAGCATTTGTTTTTTTATGAGGCCCTGGCCTACGATGCAGATGTATATGTACACAGGTTTATGAACTGTACCCGCAGCACTTGATGATAAATTACACATGCTTATCTACTTACCATTACCTGGCAATAGCAAAGCCCGTCGAGAAGTGATCGTTCAAGCAATTTTGTTTGATCCGTGTCTATAAAAGAACTGGGTCGGAGAAGAAAGGATCTCTGCAGTTAGGCAATAGAATATGTCGGCTGATCAATATATAAATAGAACGAAAATTGCTTTGCTTGAGACTGCACGGGTCGTTTATGTCGACGACAACAAATAAGATTAACAATTGCATGAGGCTATTACAACTTTACTACGTTGTAAAACAAGTTTCCTAATCTAATATGCACGGCACAGTTACTCTAATAAGATTATCATCCTGCAAGGGGTGCGTGGGCTACCTGCAGCTTGCTATCAGCTGTACCGTTAACCAGGCAGTAGTCCGGTAGACCTAGATGCGGGTTACTAACCGATTTGTCATTGGTTACAGGGTCGTAGTCTTTTCCCCGTAAATTGCCTACCCTTAAGCTAGAGGTTAAACGAAGTCATCCCTTCTCATCAGACTAGACCGTAATGTATTAAATGCATTACAAGTAAACAGGTCAAATCAGGCCATTATGACTTCAGCTAGCAGTGTCCATTTAGTAGACTGGCGGGTTATGAGAGGTGACGTGCTTCCATCTGGAAATATGGAATCCACCTATTTTGCTATTTTGAAGAAGGAGACATGTCTTAAAAAGCCACAGGCGAATCAGCAGAATGAATTGTTTCATCACTTCCAAAGGACGCCGGGCAACTCGATTGTACATGTGTTGAGCGAATTGCATAGTAAAATAAACTACCCCACTTTTCCGTTCAAGAAAAGCTATTATGTCCTCAATGATCAATTCCATACGTCAGGGGTACAAAGGCTTCTGCCGAAGGATTCTGAAGATGCCGTGATGTAGGTTTCATGGACGGTGCTGTGGTGGCTCATCGTTTGTATAGCTGATCGACTTTGAAGGAAAAGCTCCTGCTTTGACAAAGGGCATAATTACGACGTAAGGGAATCAATTAGGTCATCTTTGCCGGTCATATTGCTATATGCTTGTTGAGCTACAGCCTAGTCTCCACTACACCCGGAAAGGCCGATTATTGAAGGGCAGGATCGCTGCATTCGTACATCAGCAAGAGAACTTTATTGTGCGACAATTGTAAAAATATAATACAATGCATGTCAACTTGTGCAAACACCGCAGTTGAACTATTTCTAAAAATCACAATTGTAAAGAACTGAATCCACTTTATGAATAACAAGAAAGACAATCTTACTATACATGCTAATACTCTAGCACATTATATTGAAAATAGTATGCTGTGCCAGGAATGTATAACATTGTCTCGTGCATTTTTGCATATTTAGGTAGATTTGTCTCCATACGTTGGGTAGATATATAAACATGGCATGATGATATAATATTGAATAACTTTGCATGTGGTAAAACTGTATCGGTTTTCATGCACACTGTAACGTAACAAATTTTGTCGGTTTATCATAAGTTGGACAATCCATTATAAAGTGGAATTCGTTCTTAATATCATTATGGTATGTTGGACACAGTCTCTCACATCAGACCCATGTAGCGTACGAAAACATAGACTGTGGGAAAAGCATTGGCTGAGCCTCGCCTATAGCATGGTAGCTACATAGATGGCCTGGGGGAGAGATTTGTTTTAGTACCCTCTGGATGTGCACCAGGTGTCCCCTAATCCTTTAAGTAGATTACACCATCAAGATTAAGGTACCAAAGTGGACTGCATATAAATCTAAACAGCGGAGGTTGACTAAAGGTGGGCTTTTATGTTCTAGCGGGTAGCTTAAAGCGAGTGGCTGACTTCCCTCCTAAGTGACAACAGCACCGAAGTGCTTCCGGAATTCCACAAAAATAGAAACCCACTCTAACATGGTTGCAGTGCGCTATCTTTTAGGACCAGTTGGCATCATTGTTTTCAGCCAGAGACTGTTGTGGAAATAACTAATGGTTGTTCCAGGAAGGTATGAAAGCCAGAGGGCAATATTCATTACAATGCTAACTTATTTTGACCAGCATGAACCAGAGAGACCACCAATACCTCGCACTTACTTGTCTTGTAATAAGGATATGAAAGAGTTAGGAAGATGTGGTCAACCTACGTGTACATACATACACCGTGTGTAAATGTATCATTTCACTCAGACACTCTAAACGGTCTGTCTCATTGAACTAGCCCAACCTTCATCATAACATAGTTGGCTTCCGATAAACCTTTATCTATTGCTAGCATATACGGGCTGCAGGGCCTACTCAGGTAAACTATCCCCTTGCCACTGACATAGCAGTTATTCTTGGCCTTTTTATTACTAGCAGGAAATGAGACGATCTATTGCTCGTGACAGGGACCTTCAACGACGGTCATCTCACTTCATCATGGATGAAAGTGATGAAAACCTCGTGTTCTGTCCTTAAGGGCAGCTAGAAACCATGCATACATGGGAATCTTAGCTGTCCTGCTAAAGTGCTAATACACCAACGCCAGATATCTAGAAAGAAAACATCACGTTAGCTACTTAGGTGACGTTGATGCAGGTTAGACATCCAAATGACAGTTATTCAAGTAACTGGATACAATTTAATTATTTTATCTTAACTGTCTATTGCAGTATCTATGTGACCTTTTGTTACCTTTTAAAAATTGGAACTACATCCCCTCTGCTAGCTGATAACCTGTCTGTAATATGTATATATATATATATATATATAAAGTCAAACTTAAAGAGAATCTGCAGCATTGTAAACGGGGTATGTAACTTGAAAATGGGCACATCATACTACATGCGTAAGAAGCAAAATGGGAAGCTTTAGGGTCGCCAAACGTAATAGTACCCCCCCAGCTATACATCAAGAGCATATCAGCAGCCCTACAGGAGTTCCTAAAGTAGACTTAGAAAAGTGGGACACTGCCTTAATGGTCGTATTGGGTGGGTGACATTAGCTCTGATCACAAAATTATTCCCCCGGAAGCTGATGACATTTTCCCCTTCTTTCGTGTTCCTCAGCTTCATATACAAAAGCGAGACAACGTTTTACATTACTGACGCAGTATACTATTATCAGCACAATGTTCTAGAGTTACATGCATAGTTAGATTGCCTTTATTGTTATTCATAAATTAGATAAATTCCTTTTAAAATAATGTTTGATTTTACTATGAGCAATAGTTCAACTGCCATGTATATACAAATTGCCATACATCGCACCTGTTACAAAGGCCGCGCAATAAAGTTCTTTTTTTTCTGAAATAAGAATTTGTGAAACATCTAATACTGGATCAACATTTTTAGTAAATCGATTAACTCATTACATCATGAATGTATGTCTTAAAAAAATCGTCTGGTATGTAAACGAAATTAACAAATGCAGTATTTACGGTTCAGTGCGCAAAACTGTCAATGATGGGGCCACGCTAAAATTACCCATAGTACAGGCAATTTCAGGATGTCAATCCTGTCCAAGGCAATTTGACGGTGCACACGTCCCGAAAGGGATATCCATCGTGATGGGAAAGTTTCAAGAGATTTGGAGAAATAACCTTTGACTTTAATAATACTGTCTTAT
Source organism: Branchiostoma lanceolatum (assembly GCF_035083965.1). Taxonomy (NCBI): domain Eukaryota; kingdom Metazoa; phylum Chordata; class Leptocardii; order Amphioxiformes; family Branchiostomatidae; genus Branchiostoma; species Branchiostoma lanceolatum. Next base: position 15,618,952 of record NC_089730.1, read on the forward strand.
ACATTTGAGGTGATGGGCTAGTAACAAGCTGTGGTGATATGAGTCAGGCCTTAGGCTAATGGCAGGATCATCCTGTCAGTAGTAGAAAAATTTGCACTGCTGACAGGATCATAATTTTTCTACTGCTGACAGGATGATCCTGTCAGTAGTGCAGATTTTTCAACTGCTGACAGGGTTTTCCTTTTTTTTCAAAGAATTGTTGGCATATGCTACTGTACCAACGGACATTGGTGTTTTACTGGATGTTTCACAATTTTAATTGTGTTCATCTGGGCGTAAACCGATGCATGGGACGTATTTAGGAAGGTTATAGTGGTGGTTCGTGTCTAATGTCCTGTTAACCGCCAAATTTCAACACCTCAGGATAATCCTGTCAGTAGTGCAGATTTTTCCACTGCTGACAGGATCCTCCTGTCAGCAGTGCAATTTTTTCTACTGCTGACAGGATCATCCTGTCAGTAGCCACTTCCATGAGTCAGGGGATGATTAGAACTGTGCAACATCGAACAAGCCTGCTTACTGTATGTCGACCTTTACAAGCAGCAAAAGGGCAACGCATGCAATACTTAACACACCTTCATGGTTGGATAAAGCCTTTATCATTGGACTTCCGAGCCCTATAAAGCTGTCTAAGAAAAGCAAACAGTCGATATTGTCATTCACAGTTGCGTAACGTTCACTGATGCATAAGTTCATGATACATCATAACTTGGTATACCAATAGCTCACGGTAGATGACTATATTTTACGTCACACGACGTTTTGCGGCATCACGGCGCTTTCATATCATAGCAAGCATCATTAGATCTCTTATGTAATTCTAGCGGAGTCCGTGAGCTGGGCAGGGTGGTCGCGCCCGGAGAGTGGACCTTTTGAATGTTGCAAAACCTTGATATTAGCGAGTGTTTCTTTATACATAGAGCAGAACAAGACGGACTACATCTTGCAATCGGTAAGTGTTTAACATAAGCTCTTTCATGCTTTTGGGGTCCTCAACAGCATTGCACCGCACATGTGGGTGCTAAGGATCGTATGTTCTTGTACACAAAAGCAGTAGGGAATCTAAGGGTTCTTAAACACGCGGATTCGTCCGAAATAGCAGGAGTTGGCAACTGCTAAAAGCGTCTAATCTAAATAGTCTGATAATGTGTATGCACGATGTCAAGTAGGTGCACTCCGAAAACCACCTTGCTAAAGCTAGAAAGTCTGACAATGGCGTTTGTCAAAGGCAACGTCATGATTAAGCACCGTTGAAACCGGAGCAGATGGCGTTGAAGTGGGCCCATGCACTCACACGGTATTATAATGGTACTTTCATGCTTTGGAAGGATCGCATAGTTTTATGATCTCTGTGGGTCCTGCGTTTCTTCAACGACGACAAATAAAGCTCTTTTAGCTGACTGATATCGTTCTCTGTGGGTCCTGCGTTTCTTCAACGACGACAAATAAAGCTCTTTTGGCTGACTAATATAGGGGAGTGGATGAGAATATTTCCCCAGACACATCCGTGTACCGACATTTGCTGACAACAATTTGCAGAGAATCAAGGAAGTAATCCGTGCTCAGGGCTTCGCGCTTGTAGGTCTTTTGTCATTCGTACCAAGGGCGTGTGACTCTATAGAAATACGTACAACAAAAAAGTTAGTGGTCAATGGGTAGATAGTTATACAAAATAAACTAATCAATCGAGATATGGGTAGGATGGCATATTGAGTGTACATGACTTAATTGTAATTATCTTGCCCATTCCATCCCCTTTATCTAATTAATGTAGTAAGCTTGTTACAATTGAACCATTAACAATGAATTTTCGTTCAGCAGATCATATTCTATTGTACTAACGTAAATTGAAAGACTGAAAATGGTAATTGGCAGGATGTTTCTCGTAGATAACACCATGGATACGTATACATCCATCCAGCTACATGTATGTGTCTCATAATTGATAATTTATAGGAAACGGATTTTGAAGTGCATCGTCGGTGTTTATTCATTTGGCTGTTCAGGAAACACAGTCAGGGTTGCCAAACTACCCAAAGACAAGACATCACAATGGATTTAGACATGGACATGATCTGTATCACTTCTAAGTAGTGCCACAGTGATGTTCAGTTTGTTATACTAGTAGGAAAAAAAACTGCAATACTTTGAAGAGTTACAATCATTATGGTTTTGCTAACGTATATATCTTTTATGTTTGATGGGAACTGGGCACACTTGTAAAGATAGATACACAATAGAAGTAAAAACAATGTCGACATAATAATGGAAAACAACATTTTGCGCGAAATAAATGAGCTATTCATCATAATGAGCTGTTATGTCCCTGAATGGACTATTTCACCGAGAACAATAGCTTAGGTTACTCTTATTTGTTGCTGGCCGTTTTCACTATTTGAATTCTACCCAAAACAATGTCTAAGTCCATAAAATCGTTTCGCTAGCTGTCTGAAGACTATCATTTACATGTAGTCTCCTCTCCCTCCGTTGCAAGGCAGTGTTTCAAAATTTATGATAATTCATCCCTTTTATTGATCTTTTTGGCACTCGACTATACAGGTATGGATGGGACAATGTCTGCTACATTGGCGATTGCCCGTTGCTGCTGTAAAACATTACCATGTCAGAGCCAAGTGCTACTGAAGCAGTCAATTGATATGCATATATATTGTGTCCTTTATTTCAATCAACGGCTATGGTCATGGTTGCGTAATGTGTGTATTGATCATGACCTTGTCATATCGATGCACAGGTATTTGCCATCTGTCAAACGCCATGCGTGATATAACAGAGGGGACCTGCGTTTGACACTGTTTGAATTCTCCCTAATATGTATGTAATAACATCCTCCTACATATGCAGTGCTATTACAGCTAACAGGACTCTAGTCGTATCCAAAAAGTATCAAAAGTATATCAGATTAAGCACCAGACATACATACGTTGGGCAAGTAATAAAAGCGGTTATATACGGTTATGGACCTGTTAGATGGGTTGTTAAAATAAGCTGTAGAATAATAGATCGCAAAATACAGTCATTTGCGATATAAAATGCACCTCATTTAAAGTACTGGCGACGTTTCATGCATAACTGCAAATAAAACCATCGTCTTCGAACAAATCAGGGTAATAAATGGACTGGAAGCAGTGCGAACGGTGTGCCTAGAACACCAGACAAACAGCGGTGAAGCAATCATTATGCCCACATGGGATAAAACATCTTACATGTGTGATCGCAATTAACGATTAGTGACACATGTCATGCATAAGTTGTTATATTTAATAAGAAATAAATTGTTCTTCAACTCAAAGTATTGACTCGCCGGGGTTTCCAACCGAATCACTCGGGTAACGGTTGTTACATCAAGTAATACTCACAAGCGTTGCCATAACCATATATTTCATGACGTTAAATCGGCTCAATGTGTTTTAATTTGATTTACCTTGTATTTTCCTAGTGTAAAGACACTTCCGCAAGTTAAGGGAATGGATTCAAGAGCTGTTGAATGGGGTAAATTGTGCAGTATCAGCACTTTGAGGGGAACTTAAACGGTTTTCTTAAACATCGCTATTCTTGTCATGCTACTTTTAGTCTTTAACTTTTAGTCTGTGATATCCTGGGTCCATAAATTCAAACTCATTAAAACTGTGTAGTTAAAAGTTTTCATCTTATAAGCAATTGATGTGAATCGAATTCCCCTAAACTTTTCATCATCATTTAGTCTACAGTCGAGGTAGATCGTGACATTGAGATAGCCAAGAGCTGCCCAGTTCATCTCAGATCCGGTCCCAGATGGCTGGAGATGAACCTTGGTCTAATAGGGCCAAGGTTAGATTGTATCTATGGTATTGGGTAAACCCCAAGGTGCTTTATGTGGCTTTCACTGAACGCAAACGAAACTTAGACATCGATTGAAGATGCAACAGTGCAACAGTGCACTCATCAAATATAAACTGCTCTAAATCTCCACAGAAAATTGGGTGCGTTTCTCAATAATCGCAACATCCATCGCTTTACCAAAGGTCTCTGGAGACAATAAAACGAGGATTCGCCTGACATTGTAATGATGATAAACAATCCGATGGCACTTGATGTACGTGCACAACCTTCTGCACTGGTCTCTTGCTACTGCTTCGTACAGATCATAATTTTACATGCATTCACTGGAAGCAACCACAGTCTCAGAACCTAGCTTTTATGAATGTTATGTTGCTTTTGTAATATGGCATTTGCTGCGAAAGCAAACCATTGGTCTGTGGACAGGCCTACTCGTGCCAACTCATAAAGATGGCAGAATGATAAAATGATGCACTAGTAGTTCCTGGACGTAGTGTATCTGCAGTATAATGGTTTCCAGAGAAATGATGAGTAGGGACTTAGCTTGGCAACCTTCCTAATTAGAAAATGCGAAACCTGGATTTTGAGTACACCATCGCCTTCATATTTTTGTACAAAAATAACCAAAAATGTATATCGTTGTATCTTACTTCTCAAAATTACATCATTTCCATGTGTCATTATTATCCATTACAGTAACTTACAAGACGATTGGCCTAAGACAAACGGAGTCATATTGGTAACAAGTCTACCTTTCCACTAGACGGCGATCGCAAAATTTGCTATAGTACGACCCTTGGTCTTATAATTGGAATATGATGCTGTTGTTATTTATCTATGGATTTCGTTGAGGTGCCTGTGAAATCTTTTGTCGCTCAGCGGCTGCAGCCTCTTGTGGAAAGGGGTGTACATAAGTACGTTACCACCATCTTGGCACCGAACCAGAGCTTTACATCCCGTTTTCCTATGTGGAGAAAAAGGTGATGCGATCTTTGTCGGAGAACTTATGTATGTTCACCAAGGCGTTATGTGGAAGTGAAATTGGGTAAATGAAGGTTTTGACCCTCACGCGATCTTGAATGACGCCAATTCCCACTGGACAATTTATCGTTGTAAAGAAGGTGGTACGATCCATCACATCCGAGGGCGAAGGCGTTCTCAATGCACTTTTTCTTGAAAGCGCCTGGCTGTTAGCCTGGGTGCCATTCTATTTCTACCGGTGGTTCCTACACTCGCTCCCCTAAAAACATTTATTTAGGGTAGCAGTGTAGGAGCCTCCGGTAGATATAGGATAACACCCAGTCTACCTGGCTATGGCAAGAGACCAAGTGTACAAGGCGAGTTGCAGTTAAGAATTAGATGAAGCAATGGAAATAGTGGAATAGAAGAGGGCTGCTGTCTTTATCATTTGCCACAGTATTATGTAAAGTTAGTGTGTCATATTTTGAACTTTCTATCCGTGGTTCAAACATTTGAACCAGAACCAATTCGGTACATACGCCTTATCATTGTGCAGAATTTTAAAGATTATTTTCAATTTCTTAGAATGGTGATGTAAACACAAGTAGAATGCCTTCAAAGTACCAAGGCCTTTGTTTTTTTTTATCCTATTCGAAAACTGCATCATCGTCAACCATAAATAATTTTGCCAAAGACACTAAAGAAGAAATAATTACAATCTTAAAAAAAACCTTGACGACGCACATGGGAGGCCCAATTCAGTCTAACAAAGCATCTTTCTCTCCATGTAATCTTCTTCTAATGCCTTTCAAATCAAGATAAATCGTTGATAAATCCGCCTCATTGATGTGATGGTACCGCTGGTGTAGGTATATCTGTGCCCTGGGCAAGCATTAATCAATATACAGTACCGTTATCTGCATGGATATCGGTGAATGGCGATGGGTCGATGCGAGAAAACTGGGACGTTCCATAGTCTTGCTCAAAACAACATTATCTGAAGCATTTGCTGTCCTTTATCATGGTCTCACAGCGAAATTACTTTGAAGTGTGGAACCCTAAAGGGTCAGCGCAGTATAGTCAGGGATCGTTTTCTAGTCAGTGGCTTCGTACGTGATTAGCCAATTAGCCCATAACCTTTGCAGAAAGTCCCGTTTATGGCCAAATAAAGTACTCACAGATATAGATCATCTACGCCAATTAACGTGTGACCCTTAACTCTTTAAGAGCTTCTGTGTATATTCACAGTTAGATATGTGGTATGATTGAAAATATGGCTTCTACAGCTCCTGACCAATAGTTACAGCTTTATTCACTTAACTACTTACAATAAGTTCGTCTTGTAAATATATTTACCTATCTACCTAGTTCATCTTGTGCACAGATATTATGTTATTAGCTTTCTACTCAACTTCCACATACATCTATATAAATCAACATGAAATTTCCGTCGTCTTGTAAAAGTAACACACAATGCAATTTTGCAGTAAATGACTTTGAGATTTATCATACCCTTCATGCTTTGATACCATCGATGGAGTTGACTTTTGGCAATGGTCACAGGTTTAACGCATAGAACCTGAAAAGATAGCAAAGAGAGATAGATGAACAGATATACACAATTGCAACAATATTATAGGTTCTCACTAGTAAATCTGAAGTTTATCCACTTAGGTACATATGTGTACTATACGACCAAATCTAACGACAATTCCGACTACCCCGAGCTTGAGTGAATCGCCAGAAGAACACAATTATTTCTGGGCCATCCTTGATGGTGAAATAAAGCAGTAAGTTGCATCTATTTCACCGAGATATAAATTGTTACCAACGTTGGAAGGGGTGGTGTAGCTCTGCTGTATCTAGAAAATTACGGTACAAGTTTTTTCTATCATTTAATGAAAAAAATTACTGCTCTTACAACTTTTTTCATAAATCACCTTGTGTCGCATGCGCAGCAATGCCCATTCAAAACGTTGTCCTCAGATGACCACGGTATGTTATAGCTTTATATTTGTATTTTATTTGTCCCAAGATATTGATAAGAAAAGTTAACAGTCGTGAACGAAGAATATAATCGATTCTTCTTGTCTGAAGAAAATCAGATTTTGCCGCAAGTAGAAACCTGTTGTATTGATGATGCGACATTTCTGGTAATTCCTTATTGAGAGTGGTGCAATAACTGTTATCATTGATTCCCTGCACCTTGATTGTACTCTTTGCAACACACAGTAATTTTTTTATTTATATATATATATAAACCTCATGGAGACGTTCCTGGTTCAAGGGCTTCAGATTGATTCAACAATCTCAAGTAGTGCGTTTTCATTTGGGAGATATATCAACGTTCTAGCTATAGTGGGCGACATGTCTCCTTTTTGGCTTTGTTCTTTTGCTTTGATGTAGATTCGGGTGCCTGAGGCACACCTGCAATTGTGACACAGAGATCTTTTAATGATTTTCACATCTAAAAGTCATAAAATATGTGATTTATTGAGTTATTGATAATGACAGTGTAGAAATGTATGGGATTCAGGGTTTTAAATGTGAAGGTAAACATGAAACCATTTAAATGGGGCAAACTTTTCTGTAATATGTCTAGCACTATGATGGGTTGAAGCTTGAATTCATGCTGTAAAGGAAAAGAACATTGGGCTTTTTATTCATCCCAAGAGCCCTCGCCTCGTGTTTGTTATTGGGTGGGCCGGCAACTCTCTCTCGCAGCCAGGGGATGGATTTCGAGTAGCTTACAGTTGCCGGGGCTAGATCGCAATGCGCCATTTTCCCCATGTGCAGCCATAAGACTGTAGGTTTTGAACACTCACACCGGGCGCAACATCGGGACATATCAGTGGATTCAAGCTCAGGACCTCTCGGTTCTGGTAGCTGGGCGAAGCACCCTACCGATTGCGTTACACGATGCCACTGGCAGCATCGTGTGTCATCGCGGCTAGTTACTACTCCCGAGCTGTCCTCAAGTGGACAGACCACGAATAGGTTGGGTTATGGCCGAAATCTTGAAACATTAATCAAAGGCGCCGCCAAGCAAAGACTAAAGGGAAAATGAGGCAGTCTTGGACCGTCTGTAATAATTATAAGAGCCTTTCATGTGTGTAGTTGTAGATCGTTCAAAGATGCTACGTGCAATTAGTTCACCAGTATGTCAGAAATAGCAATCTAGAAGTCGTGCTCTGTTAGAGCGCGGTGCTTTCTGTACACCTCCCGACAATTCACCTGTTCCAAATGGGACGTCTCCCAATACTCCCCAAACAAATTAGAATTCCAGTTTCCCAGTGTTGCCTGCACGAGAGTATATACCTGTCATGTCAAGATTGAGTGCCGAAAAAAAACTATTGATTTGTCTACGAAGTGGGAACCGGAGTGCATACAAGGTTTATCAATCTCTGACAAGTATTTCTAATCATTTCTGCCGTTACAAAACTTTTTCTTTATGAATTTAGCCAGTTATTGGTGCGTACGGATATGTAGCCACGTCGCCACTGTTAATCCTACAGATTTTCGTCGCCGTCAGCTGCAGTAAATGTGGCGACGGGAGATAGAATAATGTATTTTCTGTCTCAACGAGGCTCAGACATCAATGATTTACAGAGATACCGAGAAACACACAGTATTAAGTACATCAGGGAGATTGTAGATACTGAGAAACACATAGTCTTAAGTGCGTCAGAGAAAAAATCTAATGTGACCTATTTCAGTTTGGTAAGGCCCCCATTCCACTAGACGGCGATCGCGCTGCGCTCTCGCTACGACCTAATTCTTTGTCGAATTCTTGATTTCAGAATTGGAATAACATGAAAATTGTAAAAGTATGACTGAAAAGACAACAAAACACACAAAGCGTAAAAAGATTTTTTTTTAATCTTTGGAGTTCGTTGATCGCTCTGTTAAATTTTAGGTCGCAGAGAGCGCACGGTGAGAGCGCCGTCCGGGTGGAATGGGGGTATTAGTTTCACCTATCTTTTGAATACCTAAGTTTGAGTCAATCACCCTGTAGAAGATTAAAAAAAGGGCGTCTGCAACTTGAGATGAAAGTGCCAGAATTTTCCCCCAAAAGCTTTCAGACAAAACCACTTTGCAATTTTGAATCAGGCCGAAAGGAACAGATAAATGATTTTCTTCCGGAAGCAATGCATTTTCCAGATCGTTATATAGACTACTACGACATTACTCTATGGTATTGATGTACAGGTCTACTTGAATCAAAATTTCCAGGTAGCCCCATCAACTTAACAACCACGATACTCAGAAATACCATAAAAACGTTGGATGGATAATATTTGTTGTTTACTTCTCAAGGGTTGTTTATGTGCATAGCTGTGTGTGAATGGATGCGCACATGAGACGTATTTACTCAATGACCCCGAATGATTAAAGGGGAATGATTAATAAGCTCTTTGTCGCCTGTACGCCTTATGTCGAAGAAACACCGGAGACAAAATTGATTTGAATTACGATAGTGGAGCTTCCACTCAATGTCTTGGAATACAACTCAAAATACTGTACCACTACTCGTGAAGGTACAGGCGATCTTACCGTACCTGATGAAGAGAGATGGAGCTTGTTTTTCCTCTAAGGAATATACTATCTTCAACCAATACCGACGTATCTATGCAAGATACTGTTCTAAGATACAAAGCTCAAGCATTTTCTTAGACCACAGCTAAAAATCCATATCTCTCCGCAGCTTACTTACCTGACAATTACCAAATTAAACATCATGGTTAGTGAATATCAGCCGCCTTAAACCTTAAGTTTTCAAAATGTCTTAGAGATGTGTGTTTTTGTTTAGAGCGGACACAAGTAGGAACTACTTTTGTTTGCCAGCCTGCCGAAAGACTTCACTGATTATTATGCGATGCGGATTGAAAATTCCCTTCGAGCTTCCTGGTTAGTTTTACAGGATAATACATGAGGGAGATCGGTATTCACATTTCCCTGTGATGCCGGGGGATTAGTCCATTTTCTTCAATATAATCCTTGAGGTTTTCGAATTGAGGTATTACTTTTAGAAGTCAGAACCTTTATGCCTGTAAAAGTTAACCATTTTTGAACCTGGCCTTCCTTCTCACAGTCGGTACTAACCTACAAAAAATCGTGAAGATCCATCCCGTTTCTCTAACTATGCTCTTGACACACATACAACTGATAGCATAACCATCTCGGCGAAGGTAATTGCAAAAGTGGAACTCCCACTCTATGGCTTGGAACACAACTCAAAATACGGTGCCACTGCTTGTTAATAGTTTTATTCTGAATGATATTTTTGGTGACACTGTAGATATTTCACCTATTTTACCCAGACCAAAGCCAAACATCAATGGCTTCACCAAACTTACACTGCGCAAAATACTACTGAAAGTGCTCGGAATACAGTGTTACATTGCATTGTCTCAAATGTATAATGCATATGATCCTCTCGAGTTAGTTAAGTAACGTTTGCAATAATCATCACCACTACTGTGGCGATTTGCTCAACCCGGCTGTCTGGTGCGTGGTAATTAAAGTGCAGAGGTCGCTGCTCCTCAATTTCTACCTACAAAACATCCGGGTTCTTACGTCAACCTCAGAAGATGAATTATGCCACCTTCCGATTACCCGAGACGCACCTTTAATAAGATTTAGTGATTCAATTCCCGACCAAAGCCCGTTTAACACGGGGTGCAATCTGCTAAATTGCCACCACTCAGTTGTGACTTCATAATTTCGGGTGTAGACGAATGGGTGGTGATAAAATATGCAAGTAACAACAGAACATAAATAAAACGAAAAGGGGTTCCCAAGAGGATATTGCTGGTACTTGCTGTGTAATATCAGTGATTCGATTTAGAGATAAAGAAATGGTTTATTGATGATAAAAACCCACAAACAGCGGAAATGTGATTTTTACAGTAAGTAAAAGGCATGTTTTAAAAATTAGCTTACATAATGTGTTAAGAACGTTAATATAACATGGCCTGCTTCTTTAAAGTGTTTGACTACTGAATGAAATAAAGCGTCATGACACTACTAACAAACATACGTGTACTGCACAACTTACACTTTTTAGTAGCATAGGTTCGCATAGTAGGGTATGTAGAGTACTTTCATGAGCCTAGCAGTCCTACATTTTGAACTAAGTTAATTTGCTGTTTTCTAGTGAAAGGCCGATGTTTGGAGCCAAGTACTTCCTCAGAGTATGCAAGCGTTTGTGAAAATCTAAGACATCGAGTGTCCCTTTTACGTATACAGTATTGCAATTTTCCATCATTCTGCTAGAAGCCCCTTGTGTAAATCTTTAACATATTAGACATGTGGCTCTTTTATGATATAGTATCACAATTGATTTGTATCATATGCTTTTACACAACCCCCCTCGATGATACTTCAGTGGTCAGTAGTAAAATCGTCCGTACCTATTGCAATGATTGGGTATTCTTAAAGTTTTTGTAAAACTTTTTGAGTAAAAGCATCATAACCAGTGCCACTGTTAATATCTCAGTCTAACAGAGTTGCAAAACCATATTGATTAGAATTATGTTTCCCAAAGAAAATACGGCCCATGCCTGCCCATGTGTAGCTACATCATGAACTGAATACACTGTAACTCATTGGTAGGAGTCGTTAAAGAAACGATGGATGCCGTAAACGTGGTGGTTAATGTGAGTTTTCATCAGCCGATGTCGTAAATTTGTGGTCATGGCGGCATGAAGGATCAGTTAGTTCATACCTCAGGCAAGAGATAACAAGAGATCTCGTGTTATATGGTGCCAACACAATACATATGTTTCAAAGAAATGACACCACCACTACGGGATAGAAACGGTCAAATATTGTGCATGTAAACATGTTTGTTTATTATGTAGACAGCTTTCATCTGCTGCAGCGTAGCAGGACTCATTGAATAGAATAAGCTCAAGTACTCCTACGCTTGTTGCCCGCAAATTATTCAATTATTAGGCATTGTGCTACTAATTACTGCAAGGTCTTCATGTAAGAGGCAGTTCAAGCCGAATATCTGGAAGACAATGTTAAAACTTAATACTAGCGGTATGTTTCTTATGTATTTCTTTGCGGCTTCCTCATTCACCGTACATCCCTTTTCTCATTTTCAAAGAAAATTAAAAAAACGAATTGATTGATGGACCAGTAAATGTGAACTTTATCCGAACCAACGTTGGCATTTCTTTCAATTGTGATGCAGACAAATCATTTATACATGCAGCTTGACCCAATGATTAGGAAAACGTCCGATGACCACACAGACAAGGGAGTCTTTGAACGCCTCAATCCTGGCCAATCGTGTGTAGGCAAGCTTGCAACATGATCTACCCAGTTGATTTCGTAGGCATTGCCACTGACACTTATTGCCAACCTACTGTTCCTGTTCCTAGGTCAGGTGCTGGCCCCTTGCTCTCACAAGCACTGTTCTCTGGGAATAACGGTCTCCTGATACGATCACGTTTTTTGTCGCATTACTTCTAGTTTAATTTGATCTCATAGCCTTCACCAATATCTGTGGTTCACAAACTTTTAAAGTATGTCTTGCGCGCTCAACATTAAGTAGGCAATTATGTTAGATGAACGAACCATCTTAGTATTCTTGTACACATACAGTGTAAAAGTATGATGATTTGTTCCACATTCATTACGATGGCAGTGATTCTAACCTGTTAGCACCATTTTTACAATGCATCTGAATATACAGCTCTCATAAAATCCCGACAGTAAACTTTAGGGTGCCTATTAGCAACACCAAGTTGATTGGGAGCATAAATCATGTGTTTAATACAATGTCAATGTAAGATATGTTTGCTGCTGTGAAAGTTCCAGCGGTGTTAAAGTATATCAGATGAGATATATTGGAAGACAGACAGAGAGACTGTAAGCCGTAATTGTTAAATATGAGGTTGTCTGCCGCATTCGTCTGTATATTTTCAAATGTTCCATATACGGGTTCATGGGTTCAAAGTCATACAAAAGTGCGATAAGACGCTGTATCTGTTCACAGGACTGCATCGACTAATAAAGCCAGGGTATAAAAGTTTAATGTTGCTACTTTTGGAGAGAAGAGTTCACTGGTACAAGGTCGTGCTAAGAAGCCGTAAGACAGTAAGGTAATCCAAGGCAGCTGGCGGAGGCGCCACCTCCATCACAGCTCCATCTTCAGACGTAATCCAGGATTTATATAAGTGTGCTGTTCTGCAGAATCTACAGTACCTAGTACCCAAGGCAAGGATAAAAGTAAGGATGAAGATAAACTCATATATCAGGTTGAGCGAGATGGCTCATATACATCTTCATAGCTAGTCGTGCGTGTTCATCAGCTCTGATCTAGTCTGTTATGGATAAGTTGGCATGGCAACAAAAAGTGGGGAACACGGGTTGCTTCAAATTGGGGAAACGCACTCTCTGACCAGAGGTTGGTTGAGAAAAGTGTGACCTTTTGATCATATGCACCGTTTTCTGTCGGCCTTCCTCACGAACCAAAGCCGATGGCAGTAGGGGAGGAGTGCCGACAGGAAATGGGGCATATGATAGAAAGGTCAAATCTTCTCCACAAACCTCTGCTTTGAGAGTAGGGCATACGGGTTGCTTCAAGTGGGGCATCGTTCGAGCATTGGGAAACATCTTCAGTTTTCAAGAATGTTTCCACATATTTGTCAAAATAAGTCTTTTACAGATCTTCTCTCTTCCCTCTGTTGTAAATTACTCTCAAAGCACGTTGGGGTCCTTATAGTATACAAAATATGGTGCGTTACTGTTCGATAGCTACAAGAGGTAATAATGAAAAAACAGCTTTGCACAACTTATAAAGACAAACTTGCCTTTTTTTCTCCTGATTACTACAATATTGCTAGTTCAAGCCTATTTACTACAAAGTATAATGAACATAACGGAGCTACGATACACTTACTGCTAGGGAGAAGGTAGCCTGGTTGAATTGCGGAAATAGTGACCTACCCAACCTCGATCGGTTCTTACAAAAGTACGAAATGTAAAGTTATAACCTTTTGCAGCTTCCGGTATCCACTCGTGACGAATTGCAAGATTAAAAGCATTTTCATTTCCATCAAAGTTGGGCGTGTTACGCCGCCATTCTTAACTTGCCTCCACACCGAAGATCGATACAGATAGAGATCCGAGAAAAGACAGCTTGATTTATTTCATACGACTTTAGGTGACAGCCACATCGGCAAAATGTCAAACTTAATCTGAACAGAAGCGTTACCTCCGAATCAGTTTGTCCATTAGAAAAAGAGAACACAAAGGGAAGTTGAAAAGGTGTTGCGGTCTAACAAGGATGGTACAAACTTGTAGCTTGCAGACTACTAAGTTAGCTTTTGACAAAGTTGCTCAGTGTATAGGGGTCAACACTTGTCAGGGAGGCAGTTCCATAACTTTGTAGTCCGTGTGAAGAAGCGCTGTAGAATGAATTTGAGACTGGTATTTGGACAGTCTAATGAATTTGCTAGATATAGCTAAAGGAGAACCTACGGTCTAAAGCTATCAATGATGGACAAGAAGTGATAATTTAGTGGAACAATGACCATGAAAGTATCTGTAGAAGAGGAACGATGAGGCAACGTTTCGTCTGTGAGAAAGGGAGTCCAGTTTTAAAGCCACATGAATGCCAATGGCCACACAAATGTTTTCTGGATACGGTCCACTAGTTATAAGCAGTCCATTGGGGCACACTAGTTCAGAGATGTGAGCAATACTCGATGCGCGGAACAGCGAGTTGGAAAGCTTACATATATATATATATAAGTTGTCTGAGTTCCAGCTGTGTGACATAGCAACGATGTAGGCTTGATACCTGCAGAGTTCATACATTTTGAACCCGTGAGCTTGCACATGTCTTTATAGTGGGAATTGAAGTCACCAAATACAAAGCATGTTTGCTGAGTTGTATGCGGAAAAGTCTTTTTTTTTCAATTGAAGCAGATATGGAGCTGGAAACCGTAGTGTGCAGCCCTGTGTCGTGCGATAAAGACAGTGAAGAAAACTAGTGAGGAGAAGACGTGACACTCTAGAACACGTAAACGATTTCTTCGTCCATTTTCCTAGCAATCGATTTCGAGAGAAAATAGGCCCAGTCCATGCAGGCGCCTGATCCGAGAATGATGTAGTGTTAGGGTAAGTGTTGTGGTGTTGAAGTCGGTTTCACTGGATATGGGGAGAATTGAATGGAAGAAATAGTTCGATGTTAGCAAAATTCGACCAAAAGAGAATCGAATGGAAAAAATAGTTCGATGTCAGTATAGCAAAATTCGACCAAATGCTGTTGACATTTGTAAATGAAAAACGAAATGGCTTTCCTTCAAACTCATTTGTGTGCTATATAGAACTATTAATTTGTGCTAAAAGTTAACAAAAAATAGTATGAACAGCATTATAAATTGTGGTGTTTTAAGGTCATTCAGTTCAAGTGATTGGGAGACAGAACTGGTGAATGGGGACATTTTACGAGCTGATTATATTCCTTCAAGGATATTGTTCGAAATTTTGCGATCGACTAGTCAGTATGAAATGATTAGCAACACAGCTCTAAAATGTACCTTACGACCAGAAAGTGGCCGTGCACACCCAATGGATTAACGGTGATAATAGTCACATCGTTTGATTTTTTTCAGAACTCGGGGGTTTACTGGGAGAGTTGTATATTGTTCAATGCATCATTCTGCGTCAAAAGGACACAGTCGCTGAAATTGATTGGCGGGGAAGTACGTCTTGTATGTTATATGATGCCCTGTGTGGCAGTTTCTACTTTCTCATTAGGTTTCTCAAAAAGCTGCTGGCAAGAATTTGTGACGAGATTTAGAATCGCTTAACTACACCCGTCGTGTTGCGCTGAACACTTAATGTCTATAACGTTATATCTATATCTATGAAGCTTGTCAAATGTTATGAACACATCAGTTTTGCTTGAAAAAATCACAATCAAAAGGACGTTTCCGTATCCTGTCTGTCCTTCCTTTGGGTCATTGTTGCAACTTCTAGTCTGCATTACATTCAATACAGTCTAACAAACGAAGTTTGTAATTGTGGACACGTCTTGTAACTGCAAGAAGATGTATGTCTTAAGCACAAATTTATTTTCAAAATAAGTACTGGCCATTATGAGCCATGGTAAAGAGTTCGATGAACCACATCACTAATTGGCAAAGTGGTGTGTAACAATTATTTTAAGGGTTTTGGTGTAAAACATGATTCCCCAGTTATTTCCACAGATAGAGGATGCTGTCTGAAACTTCAGACTGTTTCAACATTTTATGCCGTTGCTTGAGTAACTTTTTTGGCGTATGTACAATATCTCCATAATACACTTGCAAGGTCATGGCCGTTTATTTTAGACAACGAGAGGTAACCTGAGATGCCTTATCTCACCCGAGATGCCTTATCTCAGTGTCCAAATCACCTTCCACTATTGGATAATGTTACGACTAAGCATTCACAACACACCCCAGTACCTCTAAATTTCATCAGTCTGGAGTTAGCATGGCATTTCTGTCTAATCGATTCAATTCTTTGGTAGGTAATGAGTAGCAAAATGGTATATCGATCTGTGTATCTAATGTATACACCGGAAATCGGCACCAAATGAACAATTACCCGCAAAGTTCGCCAGGAGGAAATACAATGATCTGACACTCAGAATGCTTCATTTATGGACTCAATATTCCCATAAGTCCCACAGGATGTATATGATGAATTCATCGTCCACTAGTAGTGTCTGTGTAAACCCCAAGGGAATAGATCCACAGGTATAGAACCTTGCCTAATTTTTTTGCCGGTGGCATTCAAAATTGATTTTGCTTCATAACTTTTCTACCTTGGTAATTATAGGGAAGAAACTAACGCCGTTTTTTGGGGGGGTGATGTTTTTATGCGAGGGAAATGTATATTTCATGGGTCCATTCGCGTGTTTGGATGGCGCAGGAGATTAATTTACTTCTAATCCAATAACGTTTACAGAGGTGAGAAATGGCTACGGAAAGTCACATATCACCCTAAACAGGTCATATCATATCTGTAAAGTCTCTGACGGGTTTACATAACATTAGGTTAACATGCTCTAAATGTTTCAGAGATCATGCAGAAATGCTGTCATTCAATCATAATGTTGGCATGTTAGGGTTGCAAAGCAGAGAACCTGGTGATCTCAAACGTGTGACATTATCATTAAAGTGTATACCTGCCATACATACTAAATCCAGTTGTTCACAACTTTGAAGGGAGTATCCTGAATGGCAAGCTTAAGTATCTATATTAGTTTAAACGATAATAAGAAACACAAGAAAACAAAGGCTCAGAAATAATGCATATACTGTGAGCAAGATTATGAATAAACAATAAGATACATTTGAGTGATGTCAATATTCCGCAATTACGCAGCATGTTTAATAGATGCAATAATGCCTACGTGACCTTGTACTCATGCATATATTCACATTAATGCACATCGTGAAACGTCAATTGTTTCATGCTTAAATGATTTACCTTTTAAACACTTCTCGAGTCATAGATATCTACAAGAGTGAAAGTGTTGCGCTGAGGGTAAACAGTCTTCGACACATCAGACAAATGTTTTAAGTTGAAGGAGGAAAGCCCTAAGATTTATGCACATCAATCATTAGACCGTTAATCAAAAGGTATTTTAGAAAATGGAAATCGTACCTCCCGGAAGCCTTAATTGGATCACATTCATCAGACAGGTAGAATAGGGGTGTTCGTTACGGTTATATGCAGCTTAGGAAATGCTCGTTCAAACTCTGAATGTTCCCGAGGTACAGCTGATAAATCAAGTGTTGACAGGACTACTGTTGATGTGGTTATTCAATTTCGCAGTAGAAAATGAGGGATTTGCAATAGGTGTTAGTTCGCGGTGAAAAGGATACCGCGAAAATCGCAAACATTAAACCACCGCGAAATTAAATGTATTTACAGTAGTATTTTCGGTCACATAAGAGGCCAAATTCACAGGTTTACCCTGGTGTAAATTGCTCTCAAGACACCATCCACTTCGAGAGTTGACAATTATGATTTACGTATCCTTAATTTTGTAGGCCTTGCTGCAAGGTTAAGGGCACCTAAATTTGTAGATCAAAGAATCTACAGGAAGTTTGTAGCAATATCCTTGTTACAGGATTATTTTGGAATGAAAGCCCTATATATCGAAAACAATTCTTCTACGCCTCCGGGGGGAATGGTACATTCAAGGTGTATGTAGGCATTTTCAGACGGCTAACAAGAAACAGACGCTAATGCCCAATTTTATCTCTATGAATGACTTGCATGCAACGGAGTGACCTATCTCTTTCATTGCAGTGGAATCTAATCGATACAAAAGGTCAGGGACAAATCAACAAGTGTCCCTGGCCCATTTCTAGCTAGAATGCATTAATAATGAGTTGCCCATTGAAATTGTTCACCGATTGCTGCTTACAAATCTCTCTAAGCGACTTTGAGAAAAAGAGACACGGATGGAGTTTTATCCCTTTTTCTTACAAAGAGAGTGTTTTACAAGAAGATCTAGAACATTTTAGTTGAGGGGCATTTGTCACAGGCATCATGCTCTGACAGCAGATTTTCTGATCTATATTAGACGATAAGTCAGCAACACCATAGCCAGGACCGTACACCAAAACATAGGCGGAAATGACAATAATGGTATTTTACCCATTTTCCCCATCGTACTGCATTCACATCAATGTCACTAGGATAAATCATCCGTATTGTGGTACTGGAAAACCCCGTCAGGAGTATTGCTATATAGAATTTCAACATTTCAATCGTATCGGACTTCAAAGTAAACGTCACAGTTTCTTGTTGTCCCAAGCCCGCATCATTTTCGAACATAATGTCATTTGGGATAACTGCTGAAAGGAACTGGATGTTTTGAAACAGCCACCCAACAATGGTTACCGCTGTGCTAACGAGTACGATGCACTCCAGTACACCCTATGCGACGAATGTTGATTGCAATCAGTGGGTCGAATTAGAAACGTGCGCTACCTGTCACACTTGGGGTGATCTTACAGAATGCCTTGTCACCTCAATTATATTTACGAGCCTCGCGCACTTCTTCCATGTGGCCATTAATGGCGACCATTGGGTTATAATAAGTTAGGCCACGAGATAGAATCATCACGTTTTCTTCATCTAGCTGATCTGCCTGGTCATTTGCCTTGCAACCCTGGCAGGTATTTCTCCCAGCGCATGTCTGGAGGGCAATTCAAGAAGTGTCAGAGGCTGATAGAATGGTTCTTTTGTATGATGTTCCCATTAATCTTGTAATCAAGAGCTGCCCATGGTAGTCAATAGGTATCCAATGCACAATGCTAGGGATACTTCCCGACCGCTATGTTTTCAAGGAAATTTCTTTTTAACGAAATAAGCTTGCAAGAGAAGCGTTGCACCAGTAAGTAGACTTTACACTGACAAAAGAACATTACAGTTGACATTGCTCTCACGAGAAAGTGTCACAATAAAAACATGAATTAGATGAAATGTAACGTCACACTTAAAAGAAAGCATATCTTCTGGCAATCAAAGCAGAACATAGTTTGGCACAAGATGACAGTTATGATTCATTTCAAGCAATGTCAATATCTTGTTTGCTAAATCTATAATCCATTTGATCACGTCTTCCATGTGACAATTATTGACATTCATGTGAATGTGTAATGCATACAATTTTCTTCGATCTTGACGTTTGTGTTATAATTGTAATAGGCTACTGAAGATAGAGACATTCCCTGAAGACTTTTATCATGTAATGTATTCATTTCTTAAAACGGATCTTGTAAGTGGGATATCAATGTCAATTTGATAATAATTACAGTCATTTTTTGTATGTCTTAATCATATGGTGTACTCAAAGACAAACAAACAACAAAGCAATACGTATTTTAGAAATGAATTAATGAGTCAACCATGAATTTTCAGTTAAAGTCTAGTATTAGTAGTGTTAGTAGACTGGTTTAGTGGTTCATATCAACAACAAGAAGTATTAGAAGGTTGCGAGGTGTGATACAGTCGTTAGAAGCAAACGATATACACTCTGATTCAACAATAGAATCCTTGTTAAACAATCTGATTCAAATATAATTTTCTTAATAGTACTACATATATGTAACATCAACTATCATGACGTTAATTATAAAAGTTGTGTCAAAGTTCAAGTTCTAAGGTTTTCATACTTAATAGTTCAAAGTGTCTATAGACAGGTTGATATATGGCTACTGTAAATGAGGGCATTCAGTGTTTGTAGCCAATACTTATCAGGATGATAAATGAAGCAACTTCTGTTCCTATCGGATAAGCAATGTGTCTTTGTCGGACTTCGTAAAGGTGCTAAGTTATATAAATAACCAACGACCACCCGAGGTGTGTTTTGGCTTTCCAGATCAGTTAGATGAACAGTGGCGCTACACCAACTGCCTGAAACCAGTCAAAATACATGAAAAAATACACACAACGTGTCTTTCATGTGGTCTCTGGTAGAATGGTACATACAAAGATGAAAGAATTTTGCCAGCAAAATAATGATCAGAGGTGTGTTATCAAACCACTTTATCGGGCATCTTAAGTTCCATAGCAGCTTATAGAGTATTTTC
Organism: Branchiostoma lanceolatum; assembly: GCF_035083965.1. Taxonomy (NCBI): domain Eukaryota; kingdom Metazoa; phylum Chordata; class Leptocardii; order Amphioxiformes; family Branchiostomatidae; genus Branchiostoma; species Branchiostoma lanceolatum. The sequence goes on from NC_089730.1 coordinate 15,639,369, forward strand.
GGTTAAATGGTAGGGGACGTAGTTGATAGTAAGTCTGACAAACGGACAATTTTGCTGGGTAACAATTTAGAAACTTTTCTGGCTTAAATTATAAATCCATCCATAAAAACCAAGAGCATGCGGTCATCTGTGTATCTTTAATTGCAGGAAATATAACATTTTGTTGATTTCAAATTCTGGTTTTATTTTGATATTGTTTTATAACAGAGTCAGAGTCCAAGAGACTTGCGACTGCATAAAGCTTGAAAGGGCTCCATGACCTTAGAGCTTGTCAATTTTTCGGCGGCAGCAGAAGCACGAATTGCCTGAATATCATTTTATCTATTGTATATATCACGTGCACGCTGGGACTGTGCATCAAGTCTCTCATGAGCGCTAAGAAGCCGTGTCGCTACGAATAGGTTTACTTGCAAAAAGACTCTATAGCAAAACCAGTCATTACAATTCCCATACTACTCGTACACGTCATAAGGCAGATTCATAGAACCAACAGTGCACATGGTCCATGTTACACCTCCATTCCGTTAGGCGACTTCTCTTCGAGCTTCGACCCAAAATTTGACAGATCGCTCAACGGATGTCATAGATAATTAAAAGAATATATTTTTACGCTAAGTGAATATTGGTGTATTTTCAGTCCTCCTTTTACATTTTGCATGACATTCCAATCAAGGATCACACAAAGCCAATTAAAGTCACAAGGGAGGCCGCAGCAATATAAGGGGCCTAAGAAAAGAAACATAATATGACGTATTCTAATTCTGTGGTTCATAGCAAGTAAAATGATCAGGAACGGGTGGTTTGGCAAACATATTTTCCAGTTACTCGGTCATTCGACTAGTTACTTTGCATTTTGACCTGCCTGATCTTAAAATGTATACTAGTTGATCTATGTAAGACTACGGTGTGAATGTTCGAAATCGCTTGTGCGAGGAGAGAATACAATAAAAAAACGTCTATGAATAAATAAGCCTGCTACAAAGCATGGTTGTGGCTTTCATTTATTCAAGGGGAGGATTCTAACTGTAAGTTGCTATCATCTATGTCTGTTTTAGCTTTGCGGATCATATTACCGCAATAATTGAATGTTCAAAGACAAGCCTTGGTTAACAAAATGAAATCCATACTGTGTGATAGACACCTCCTTCATTAACGTCGCATAGTGGTAGCAACGATGTGATGTAGAATTGCATTTGACGCAACCTTTAAAGCCATATAAAGACATATCTCATTCACAGTTGACGTAACATCACATTATTGCATCTTAAATGCCATCAAAGATCTACGATACGAAAGTCACTAGTGTTTCGGTATTTCTTGTTCGTCCAGATCATACAAGCACTACTGGCCATGGGGTCTATGGCATGCGTAACTCCAACTGTAAGTGTCATAAGCAACCTGAATTACAGCCTTTTCTGCTGATGTAACCGCCATTAACACTAATCAATCCGCCACTTTGAAAAACAGTTGGCTTGAGATATCTCTTGTACTGTGAAGCACATCCCATGAATGCAAAGTTTAGATAGGAATACATTTTACTGTGGAAGTTGGGTTGGAGATCTGTTTGGGCGTGTTTTTCAGGGTCGCGTATTTATGTTCCCTGGTGGAATTATCTTTGTAAATCCATACCCGAAAAGCCAATTTTGTTTTATATTTGACATTACCTGCAAATGTCCAAATCATCTTTGTAGTTGCTATCCCAAATACGCATTTGATGATGATTTTATGATATTTGACAGCTAATATCGCTCAAAATACCATATTTAATATCCTCAGCAGTAGTCTAGGCACAATATCAATTCAAAATTGGCGTACCACACGTACTAAAATAGGTAACAAGATTCATCTTCGCCTGTAAGAATCAGCGTCATCATAGTTCATCTGTTTCACAATAAGTCTAACATGACCCTTGGTCCCAAGGCTGTAATGTGTATTATGTTTTCATATATATCAAAGTAAGACCTCCACGAGTCATTACGTTATTACTGTCATCAAACACACGCAGTCAGCGTTCAGGATTTAAATTACAGGTGTTTTTTTCCGTTCGAGTCATATTTTGTACAATTATCAGTATCATTCGAAAACGGTATTTTCTCATCAAGTAAAAAATATTGCTTTAAAATGGTGGATAAAACCCAACATAATTCAGAGCGACAAAGCTAGGACTGTCATCCAATTTAAGAGCGATATTGACTTGATGGTAGATCAAATCGGATATTTGTCGTCGAGCAATAGGCGCCAGTGTCAATCAAAATGCAATCACCTACATAAAGTATGATATTATATATCCATATGAATTGATACCTGCCTTACACCTTGTTTATTTTCTATCAATCAGATAGCCAGTTATGAGTAAATGCAAAATAAGAATGATGAATCTTGTCATCAATTAACAAAAAACATCAGAAGCTGTGTATCATAATATGATAAAGATGCAACATTGCCAGGTTGAATAGTTTCATTGCTAATATAATACAAGTTTTGATGAACTAATTGTTAGGTGAAAGGTAAAGTGACACATTGCTGCAAGGCCCTTCTTTCTAAATGTGACGGTATCTATGATATCTTCTGGAATGAAATTAGTACACCGTAAGATTGCGAAACCAATGTTTTGTTTTTTTACCTAGAAAAAGTCGAGGACCTTTCAATGTGTAGGACAAGAGTTTGCCAAATGAGACGGAATGGCTTATTGGTTCCGCCATGTTAGGATCTACATTGATTAATGTTTTTGGTCAAAAAAAGATAAATCAGGAAACGAGACCGTCTGTTTACGATCAGGGGCAGTTAATAAGATGGTTTCGCCTTACGCGTTCCACTATACTGTACAGAAAGTGATATTTACCAATGAAGATAAATGCCAGGTAAATAAGTCTCGTAATGCCTGTTTTGGCATTTGATGTTTTCGGCTACCTTTAGACTTAACTGACATCATTGCTATTGTTTAGGCAATAATTCTTAAATGTACCTGTCAGACTCACGTGAGACAATATCACGTAATAGCTAAAATAACACTTGGAGTTATATATGTAGAGCTCATAATCTACAGAAAGTAGGGTTTATCAAAAGCGCTGAATATATACAGTATATATACAGTATAACTATACTTGCATTGTTTATTGCCTGATGAAACATTACCAGACTTACCCGGTATCTATCATCATTGGTAAATCTTACTTTCAGTTGAGTAGTGTTCCCCATTGCATTGATTGTAGAGACAGTTTCAGGTGAAGTGTGGAATCCACGTGTTGCTAGCGAACTTTTACATTTAAGACAGGGTTCTATTAGCTCTTAATTTGTTCATATCCCGAACATACGAGTTGAAATCATAATGTTGGTGATAATCACTCAAGTCCTTTAAGGCCAGTCCCAACCAAGTAACTGGGTTATATGGGTAATACGCTGTTGTCGAGAAAATCTCAGATATCTTGAGACTGACGCGCCAGAATTGCTTGAAATTTGGAGGGCACTTGGACAAAAAAACATTCATTTTAGAAATGTATAACATGTGTGGCAAATCTAAACAATATTTCTATAATCTATTGAGAAATATAATGCTAGATTTTACAAAGATTGGCTCGCGCACCACCTTTGCCGATGGCTGGGAATGTTGAATTTTTTAGAGGACAAAGCGACAGTCATATAGTGTTAGAATAAGTTTCCAGAAAATAAGAATATTGTCAAAATAATATGAAAATGTAAAAATTCGCTCATTTCGGTCATATTTTGGTGGGTTGCTATAACTTAATTAACGAATATCTAAATATAAAACAAGCAAATGCGTTTTCCAAGCAATTATTCATATAAACCAACTCCTTACGCATTGTTTGTGCCCAATATCAGCTTTGTAGCTCTTGGCTAAAGGTGGGGCCCAAAGCTTTGAAGTTTAGATACATATATTCTTAAAGTTTTCTGTGTTTTACCTATCCATCAAAGTCAATCATCTTGACAGCTGAATATCTGTCAAAAGATTACTTGTATTTAGCACCCTCTCCCGAAGTCATTATGTGCAATTATCTTTGATTATGCAAAGAGTGCAGACAGAAACGTCCTGATGGGCGAGCAGAATGGGCCAGGTCATTGTGAAAAATACTTAGTTTTTTGTTGTTGAAAAATGCCAGTGTTGGCAACAGATTCTTGGGTAAAGTGAAGAAAGGATTTCCCAGACAAGTTCAAGTGATTTACACTGTTACAAGAATAGCCTGTCTCATGGTATAATGGCATGATTAATTACATGGTAAATTGACAATCAAGCACCATGTTACGGTAAAGGACATTATTTGGAAACATTTTGTTTTCATTTAATTTTACTGTTCGAGTCCACACCCTATAACAGTTTTGAGGCAGTGCTCCTTGACAGACAGAGGTATCTCCACAAGTCCCGTTTCATATGAAAGAGAGCGAATAATACCCAACATGACTCTACCACGCGAGACGAAGGATGGATGTGTATTGAGTGTCTGGCAATAAATGTACACCTACAGGTACAATCAGTAGCATCATCTTTTGTTATTTTGTGCAATTTTGAGATGCCATGGATTTTAACAAATTTAAAAATGAATTTGTGTAATTTTCTAAAACAAAAACATACAAGCACTTATATCCATATGACATTTGGTAAGAGAGAACTTCCGGACAGCTTTGCCTTGCTTTAGTGTCCTTCAAATCAAGCAAACGGCGAATAAGAGTTGTCTGGAAGGGACAAAACAAAACATGACTTGCCCGTTAGTTTGGTTTTAGCACCGGCTTTATACATTGGTCGTGTTGTTGCGCTCTGTGGGGACAAGAGTTAACACAGTAGTCCAAGAAGACACTTTGCGATTTGAGCTGACGTTCCTGTATTAAGTCGACAAAAGTCTGATTTGAATTTAGGGTTGTAGTTTTGATATTGCCACAATACGAATGTTCAACAAATGTTCAAGGTCAATCGTTGCCATCATTAGTTGACTCCTTTTTAACAAAGGAACCCCAATAGATTTCAAATCATATGTTGCGGGTAGTGAATAAAATGGAGACAGAGACGTCACAAATAAGCCTGTAAATTTCCTAATTTAACAGAATGTGTATAGTTCGTACCTAGACATCACGTAATTCTCTGGAAAACATGCTAGTAAAATTTACCATCACGCTAGCTATCAAATACCCCTTTACAGCGGAAAACTTCGATTAACAAAATTTTTGTTGAGTGGTTTGGGTCACGTGCCAACATCTGCACTTTTGTGGCTGGACAGAACAAGGTTACCTGAACTGGTGGACAGATGGCACACGATGCATGTGTATTGTCTAACGTGTGTTGTCTGACAAATTCATCAGACACCTATTGTTACACTGCTAGAGCTTTATAGATGTATGTGGAAGAATACTCTTGTTCTCCACACATTTTCTACTTATAAACTTTATGACATGAAATAATTTGGCATCAGACAGAAGCCATAAAACCAAGAACAAAGTTGTTTGCCTGAATAGTAGATATCTAATATTTGAAAGGATAGAACTAAGGTATAATGTCCTTGGGTCTCTTGAGTTAACGTTATGGCCTGACTGTTCGCACGTATTGTCTGGTAATTAGCAAGAGGCCATTATCTACAAGACTTGTGGACAAAACCAGAGCTGAAACCATAATGTCCTTGCCGAAACTTAGCAATTTGGTGTTTCATACTTGATCAAAGGTAATAAAAAGTTTATCAGGTTTCAGGTAACTACAGAAAAGTGTTGCTCTTCTTCTACTGTGCCCTCTTCGTCTTTCATGACGCTGCCTGTGATCGAAACATGCTGAACTTGAATTGTAGCTTCCGAAAAGTCAACCATATCGGATTTTGAACGTCTGAGGCGGGAAAAGCTCAGAGAACAGCATATGCATAGCAGGGTATCCAATTAGCGCTTAATCTAATGCTAATAGCAGGCGGGGGAGTGGGAGGTGAAGTCTGAGCAATTATCGCCTCACCCCAGCACACGTTCACACCATTGCGATAGCACCTTCCTCATTTAAATGTCATTATAATATTATAATCAGCGCTTTGACAGGGATAGCTGGAACTGGCCTTAGGACACAAGAGCACCCAAAATGGTGAAATAAAGGCATCGGACAGTAAAGTCGACCATATGGGGGAGTGTAGGTAGACCAGACGTTTTAGAAACTTATAATATAACAAGGTGTAAAGTCAAACCAAATGGCCGGCATGTGTCACGTAAGATTGAATCAGTTTTCTACACAGCATCACATACAACATGGCCAAAGATAGAAATGAGTCAATGAAAAGAAATGGGATGTTGGTAGCTGTGCATACTGAGGGGGAGACAATGCTATATCCGTGGCTTAGTATACATTTCCCATGTGCGTAACGGCAGTTGGAAGATTTATTTATTTTTTTACACCTTTGGAGCACTGCCAGCTGGCGCTAAATCCCCCCATTTGGAGCTAAGACCGACCAAGATAGAACACTTTGTAACTATTAACAGAGGTATTCTGGGTTTAGAAAAATCGATATTCTTGTAAAGCTTTCAATGACTTACGGTGTGAAAGGAAGTATATAGAGGCATTAGTATTTGTATTAAACGATACAAGAAGTATGGTCTTGTTATAATGGAATAAAGGAAACTGTTTTCCATGTTTTTGAATCTCAGTAGTGATTTGCAGTTCTGTAAGTTTTCATGTAAGCTATTCCAAGTTTGCGGGCATCTGTACATCATGGAGAACATTCGCTGCTGTGTTTTTGCTTGTATCTGATTCAAGTTGTTTCGTTGCCTTGTATTATAATGATGAAATTCTGAGTTGTAGTGAAAAAGACGTTTGAATTGATTTGGTACACAGGAACTATCATTGATTATTTTATGGACAAAAATAGAAGTTTGAAGCTTGTTGATATCATATATAGTCATAACTTTTAGATTATGAAAAAGCGATGAGGAGGGGAATGTGTAGGAGACATTTGAAACTAAACGAACAAAACGTTTTTGTAAGAGAAGAAGTGGTTTTAATGTTGTGGCGTATGTACTAGCCCATACTATATTACAATATGCTAGGTAGGGATATATAAGACTGTAGTATAATATAAGGAATGTTTTTGGAGATAGCAGATTTACAATTTTTCTGATAATACCTATGTTTTTATAAATTTTCTGGCAAATAAGGTCAACATGTTTTTTCCAAGTTAATTTTTCATCGATGGTGATACCTAAAAAACAAGTGTGAGCTCTCTTGCCATTCAAAAGAGAACCAGTTCTATCATATGCATGGGCGGCCTAATACTCCTAAGGGTGCGTGAATACCACGCCCGAAGAACATGCTACAAAATTACGACCATTATCTAAAGCATGACTAGAATTATTCCTTTCGTTACAAAGTCGAGTTGGTGATGCAATTCAGGTCTGTGTTTAGAAGCCCAGTGATGTACCTAACTTCCGTGTTGTGCCTCGACTGGTAATTAAGTGGGCGTATGCTGAAGGTCGGGCCACTACTGTGATAATACACCAACACTAATAAAGGAATTGAGCTGCGCTTCCGTGCTCATAATAACAATTAAGAAAGCATTTCCGTCACCGAGATTCTTAAAGGAATTATGAACTATTCACTCTTCACTGTTTCTGTAGGTAAGTCTAAAGAGATAAAACTGTCAAGTGTCTGTTGTTGGTATATATCTTCGTCTCTTGTGGCTTTTTCATTTTTGTGACTGATTTAAAATGATAAGATGTCGGCATGGATCCTTAGTGTACGTTTTCGCATACTCAGTATTCCAATCGCTCCACCCGAGTTTAAATTTCGACAAACATTCTTGAAGATGGGCCTCTCGGCGACAGATCTGACTTTGATGGCTCTTTCAAAACGTCAATTTCTCATTCGAGGAATCAAATTTATGCTAATCCGTTCCCCGCAGCAATATTACCCTCTTCGTTATTACAAACACGGTGATATTTGCATGCCATCAGAAATCTGGTGACTTTTGGTACGTATTGAAAGTCTATAGCCCTACAGTTGCGCCTAATAGTTCTTACAACTTTTTGTCATTTGCAAGGTCGACTGGTGTCCTAGCTTGTAGAGTACCAAAAAGATGCTTCCCATGACCCTTTACTGTAAGCGATGTAACTGGGTTTAGGTGAGCTATCACAGATGGCAGCATCCGGTCACACGGCCATTATCCGCATTTGTGACATATTCTAAACGCTGCCAATACCTTTACCTTTGCGTATTTTACAGTAATAACATGATTCGAGCTTTTCCAGGGAGGCCATTGATGTCCGGCGTTCTGAGGTGTGATAGTTCGAAAACGATTTTGCGTGGGCGTAATAGCTATTCTTATAGTGGTGAACATGCTACAGTGGTAGTTAAAGTAGAATGCTATTTGCTTAGGATTATATCACATGGCGTCACACCAAAACGCATACTGCCGCTTTCCTATCTGTGAACGAAAGCGCAGCATTCGCTATCCCACTAGCACGTCCTTGAACGTTAGACATCCAAGAAATAAGACACGCAAGGTAACAAATACTCATGACAAGCGACTAAATAGATTTTGGACGTTTTAGGTACCATTTACTATCTTTTGTCAGTGACTACAGGTTTTTAACCCACTGGTATTATGCCCTTTCTACTGTGGTACTCATATTGTTTGTATGCTTGGTTGATTGGTTGGTTGGTTAATAGAAATCCGCTTGTAATGAATTGTGGGAGCGTGGCTTTATATTGTGCTCCTTGTGGACATCTACACAATGCATGTTTGTTACTCTGCTGCTGCGTTAAGTCTTAATTTCATAATCCCCCACACCACTCAGCTGATGAAGTGATGTTGACCTTTAAGACTGCCATTTCCATCTGTTTTAATGACTCCCACGGCCCCACCCCTCTGCAGACGATAAAGGGGACATGATTAGTCAAGTAGAAAATATCTTGTATCTAACGTTTGATGTAAGTATCGTCCTAATCAGATTTCTGCTTGTTATTGTACGTGAAATGTCATTTGTTGTTTAAAGCTTCACGTGTTCATCAGAAGGGATTTTTAAGAGCAATTGGTCTCTGACTGGTATGTATCATGGGTACTTAACCCTATCCAGACTGGGGGGGGGGGCTAAAAGTGCCCGCGCCAACTTTGACATCGTATTACTGCCAAACGATATATGCTAGGACTACCAAACTTGGTGACTTTTCCTCAAATTTTGTTGGCAACAACTGTATGATAATAGTTTAAGTTTATCATTTTTCATGTTGCCATGGCAACGGGTTTCTGACAGGCATTTAATGCAAAAATCATTAATTTTTTTTAAACAATGATATTTCTCAGGTTTTCTTGCACAACTACACTAGTATTCCAACATGTATAACATTACATGTAATCAGATGTAACTTTCCTGATTTAATATTCATAATTTATGCTAATTTGATGACGTAATCAGTCAAAATCCAAGATGGCGGACAATATCACTATTTCAGGCATCAGCAGGCTTTTTCGCCTTTAAAATCGTCAATACCTGACATTTTCTTTATCAGAAACATTTAGATTAACGTTTCTAGTCTATTTTCAATGTCCTTTGGGGTCATAAGTGGAAAAAAAGGATTTTTAAAAATTTCAAAATGGCCGATCCAAGATGGCGGATCCCAAGGGCTAACAACACATGACGTCATTCTATGACGTCATTTTGACGTCAACGTACTCACCATTGACGTTGTACGCCTTTGCATACCTTAAAATGAATAATACAAACCGTTTTGTTTAATACCTTTAGATATTACGGAAATTCCCTATTTAGCCAATAAAATCACATTGATGACTTCATAATTACGTCATATTACGTCATAACGTCACTAAAATTACAGGAATTATAAAACGTGACGTAAATATCACTCCCTGCAAATATGGTGATGATACATCATACCGTTCGGAAATTATGAGGGGGGGGGCCGAATCAGCCCCCCCCCCCCCCCCCCCAGTCCCAGATATACCAAAAAAGCCCAGTCTGGATAGGGTTAATTAACTTGTCAGATTTGTACTCACCGAGGATAGCCATGAGGCTTGATATTTTAGCATTTGTTTTCTAATTGTATAATGTGATTCGTGATCATCAACAGTGAACATATGCATCACCAAAAGTAAAGACACATTTAGGCGTGTTTTTTTTCCCCAGCAAAAGCAATGCCTGTAAGGTCATTAAAACTACTGCAATTTTGATTTTCTATTTGAAATCAAAGTATAATTCTTTCATGAAGAATAATGTATGGGGATAAACTTTATTTAGTATCATCAGTTATCTTATCTTGTCAGCTGTACCACAAGACTAATGTTTACACTTGTAAGTTTTAATCTCATTTGATATTGCACAACGGAGTAGCAAGCATTCATCATATTAATTAACTTTCGTTGAGCTTTGTTTTCTAAGTTCTTAGTAGGGGAATGATCCACGCTACGCCTATCTACAGTTTGGAGCAGAGATATAGCAAACAACCGATAAGTAATTCTGTCAATAATGACAATTTAAAAATGGGTGCAATATTGTTCACGACACTCTAAGGTGAAATATTATAAGATAAATGGCGCCTACGGTGCCACCAGCGTATGTCTCCAGACAGTTTACAAATGAATTTGAATTGCCCAGGACTCCCACTCCGATCAACAATGCTTCATCTGGTATCCAGGACAGCTTGCGCTGTTGGGATAAATTTCACTGCAACGGGTTACCAATTATTTGCCTTAAAAATTGTACAAATCATAAACGTTTCTTTAGAGGAATCTCGGTCCGCGCTTGCTATTGCATTGGTTAAGCTTATGTAGAAAGATTCACAACATTGTGCCAAATCAACGCCTTTGGACATTCTGGGTTTGTCATTAATAACATGGTATCAAGTTATCTTTGCACACAGCCAGACGCAATACGTCATGTTAAATAAATCTCTTCCGGAGTACAAAAGAAGGACACAGGAAGTATTCTTAGAGGCATTCAACCCATATTGTCAAATGATATAGCTTTTAGACGACAAGGGAAAATCGGGTGTGGAGGTGTATCTACCTGATTTGAAAGTTAGCCGTCGCCTTTTGAGGCTTTTCTTAATTAGAACTTCAATTACGGGAGAGAACCGTTAACGCTTTCCACTTCGAAGATTGACGTATTTCAGAGACGAACGTGATCTGCATGATACATACGCCTATGAGGAAGAACAACAACCTACATTTACAAACCTAAATTCAGACTAGACTTCGATGAAAAAATATCTCAGCTACTGGTCTGGAGTTTCGCATTAGACTTCGTACAGTTTGCTCTTGAACAGGTCATGTGCATTTGAAATCTTTGTGAGTAGAATGAAAAATTACCACTTTACCGTAGGAATGCAAACAACCTACATTTACAAACCTAAATTCAGGCTAGACTTCGATAGACAAATATCTCAGCTACTGGTCTGAAGTTTCGCATTAGACTTCGTACACTTTGCTCTTGAACAGGTCAAGTGCGTTTGAAATCTTAGTGAGTAGAATGAAAAATTACCACTTTACCGTAGGAATGCAAAGGGAATTCGTAATAAGAGTATTCTCGACACACATTTACATTAATCATACCATTTTGTATGTGACACCATTCATCATAGGAATTCTGGAGATGTTCAACTGCAAACTTTGCAAATG